>NW_007211700.1:89383-98640 GCF_000164805.1 Carlito syrichta | reverse complement strand
CTCCTTTCTGAGCCTCAATCCTTCCTTTGCACAATGAGTTCAGACCAGGAGCTCTCACTGGCTTCCTCTGAGAGTCTGAGTCCTGGATGCTGAGACAAGAGGGAGGGTTGAGAATTTGTCTCCTCTGCACTGTCTGCTGACCTAGTCAACCGCTCAAGCCATCCCTTGGCATTCCTGGACACCAGAATCTCCTGTGAGGACACTAATTTAGACTGACTTGAGGGTAAATTCACCTAGTGCAGAAGGGTGGGCTTTGTTAAGATCCTGTCCTGCTGCAGCCCGAACCTGAGAACCATATCTGACTGTGTCCCCCTGCTCACTTAAACACCTCCTGTTACTCCCTGCCCCTGTCCTTGAGGGAAAGACAAGTCTCCCTAACATGATACTGCAGGCTCTCCACAGTATGGCTACAATGAACTTTTATGATAATAAGAGTATTTCCATTCCAGATTGCTGAGAGGACTAATTGCAGTTCCTATGTAGAAAGCATTGAGCAGGATGCTCACCCAAGGTGGAGTGATCGCTCAATAATAAATGGTAACTGTTATTAATATTACTACCACTATCAGATACGCTCTTCCCTTCCTTTCCTCTGCATGCCTACCCTGGCCTAGGGCTTCATGCCATTGTGTCTTTGCACAGTCTCTTCCCTCTGTGTGGAGTGACCCCAATTCATGTCTCCCACTTTGTGCCCATTTTGGGGTGTAATATAGCTGAGTAGAATTGGGAGCTGAGAAGAATGGGAAGATAGTCATTTCTGGCTTCCTTCTCCCCCACCCCCAAACTCTGTGATGGAGTTTGCATAGTGTTGAGCTTCTGGTGTGATGCCACTGTAGGGGAGGTTCAAGTGCTTAGTGAACTAGTGAGTTCTTGGTCCTGGGAGTCTCTCCGTTAGGTTATAAGCTGCTTGAAAAGCCAGATCTGGTTCTGTCCATCCACCTCTGCACTCATAGTGCCAGCACAGTGCCTACCTAGAGGCAGTTTCAGAAAATCCATTTATTCAAAACACATTTCTAGAACATCCGTCAAGTGTCAGGCATTGCAGATAGGGTGGTGATTGGGACGGACACAGGTTCCTGCCTCCCCAAAACATGCATTCCAACTGAAGAGACAGGAAAAAGAAGAGTAAACATCTTAGTTAAATGTCATCTCTGTCTGTTTCCATGTCCGGAGGAATTTTCTTTGCATTGGGAAGGTATGTTTGAGAGTTTTAGATTTAAAAATTAGCCATATGCGAAAAGTACTCAGGGGGCAGAAGGGTGTCTCAAAGAGGTAAGCAGTTATTCTCCAGAAGAGCGAATCCTGGGTACAACTACAGGTCAGTGCTGGCTAATGCTGTGCTGCTGGCCACTGAACACCCAGGGCAGAGAACGGAAAGATGGAGTTGAGGTAGTTTTGAATATGAGGCCTATGTTGAATGGCTCTAGGGCACATTCCAAATTGCAAGCGCTGATTTGCAATCGAGCTATTTTTCACTTGGACAACTTTATATATTGTGCTCCAGGGTGAACAGCAATAGGGATGTATTTACTTAATGATGTGGGGAAGGGCAGCCAGTAAATAAAATAACCACAAGTGTGACAAGCACTGAAGCTGGGGGGAAGGAGGGGGCCGAATTAGGTCAGGCCTCTACACTGCGGTGAGGGGTTTGGACATTATTTCAAGTGCACCAGAGACCAGGGGAGAGTTGAGATCTGTTTCACCTTTCAAGAAGATCCCTTCCACTGCCATGTAGAGACCATTTTGAGCAGGGGACAGTTGAGATCTGCTTTACTTTTCAAGACGATCATTTCCACTGCCATGAAGAGTCAATTCTGAGTTAATTGAATCTAATATTTCTGGAGAGCATCCAAACAAATTGGCTTCTACTTCTTGAAGTCATCACCTCCCCCTGCTGAGTTTCACTAGCTCCTGGTGGAATGAGGGACCCTAATTTTCCGAGGAGACAAACATACAATTTCTGGTTAGATTTGCATTAGAAAGAGACCTTAATTACTCTGATCTTTAACACCTCTGAGGAACTGATTTGAGCTTTTCAGATGCAAAGAGTGTTAATTGGCTAAGGGGCCCAGCTGAGCTGAGCCCTCACCAAGTGGGAAGAGGGTGAAAAAGGGAGGAGGGAAGGGGGTTAGAGAGAGGAAGAGACACCTCACGTTTGTCAAGTTTCCTGGAGGTATGAGGAGTGAGGGGAATGACACCCATAGTTTGCCTGTTTTCAGTCCTTCTAGTCTCCACCCTCTTGTCCTTCAACATCCAGCTCACTCCCACAGTCTCTGGGAAGCCTCCCTTCCCCACCCTGACCCCAGGATTTCCCTTACCGCTTCCTAGGCAGACAGTGCCTCCCTGGGCTCCCGGTTTCTAATGACAACACTTCCCACACTGCGCTGGATGGCCCATCAGCTGAATGGTCATTCCCCTTGGAGGACAAGGGTCCATCTCATGCAGTTTTGTCTTCTTGCACAGCCCAAGGTGAGTGATCAGGAAGTGTGAAATGAATGAATAATAGAACAAATGATAATAATGTTAATAATAATACTATAATAATAAAAGTCACCACTTGTACAGAGATCTTGCTGTGATTCTGTGCCATTTAGTCTCTGACTTAGAAGACAGTCAATCCTGTTCTCCAGTTCCTGTGAGGACAAATTTTCTGCATATCACCATTGACAGTTATGTATTTATTTATGGGATTATTTATATTTACCTCCCCCACAAGTACAAGAACCCCCATCTATTTTGTTCACTAGTCTATCTGCAGTGCCTAGCCCAGTGTCTGGCCCTTAAAGTCTCAATAAATAGCTGTTGAATGAGTGAATGCTTGCATATCTCTAGTAATGGGAAGTTCACTATTTCCCTGAGGAAGTCTTGCGACTTTTTGGTAAGGCTTTCTGTTAGTTCTTCCTTTTACTGAAGCTACATTTATTTCTCTGGAGCATTCATTTAGTACTAGCTCCTGAACTTTCCCCCAAACAACTTGCTCCCCACTACTCTGTTCTTCCCTAGCACAGCTAGTTCCTTCCTCATATTGGCACAGCATCGAGTCATTGCCTCATCTTGGCCATTCCCTCTGGGCACAGTCCAGATTGTCCTGTTTCTTGTTTCCTCTCACAGTAAAGCCGGAGATACTCTCTTTCCATGTTGTAGGAGTTGCATTTCTATTAATGTATCTGCCTCTTCTTGTTTACATAAAGAGATGAGGTACTCGATAAAGATGTGTTGACCCACTGAGGTATTTTCTGTACATTTGGAAAATGTTAATGATGGGGGTTCACTATGAAACTTTTTCAACTTTTTAGTATGTTTTAAAATTTTTCAAAATAAAATGTCAAAAAAGAGGAAGCATCCAATAAAGTAATTAACATTGAATCGTAAAAAAAAATTGATTAACCCCAAAGAAGACAAGCAAAGAAACAGAGAAAAAGAAAACAGGACAAATAGAAAGCAGATAACAAGATGACCATCCTTAAGGCAGCAATATTAAAATAATGGGAAATGTAAATGAACTAAACATTTCAATTAAAAGGCAGAAATTTGCAGACTTAAAGAACTAGAGTTAATTACCTACTGTCTACAAGAGATACTTTAAACACAAAGACACAGGTTGAAAATAAGTAATAGAGATACATTATGCAAAAGTACTAATCACAAGAAAGCTGGAGTGGCTACATTATTATAAAATAATATAGACTTTGAAATAAGAAGTATTATTAGAGATAAAGAAACATGTTTCATAGCAAAAAGTGGTCCAATTCATCAGCACAATAAAACAATAATAAATTGTTTTATCACATATAATAATAAATGTGAATGTGTGTAATAACAGCTTCAAAATACATGAAGCAAAAAAAAAAAAAAAAAAGAACTAAATGGAGAAATAGACAAGTCCATAACTACAGTTTTTATGCTCTTGGTAATTGATAGAATTATTAGGGCTAAAATAGTAAGAATATTAAAGATCTGGACAATGTTATCAAGTACTTTGACACCAACAACTGTAGAATACTTATTTTTTTTCAAGTGCCCATGAAATGTTCACTGATATAGAGCATATGCTGGTCCATGAAACATTTGTTGATACATTTTAAAAAGACTGAAAATGTATACAGTGTGTTCTATAAAAAATGATGAATATAAAACCATAGATTTAAGAAGCTCAATGAGCCCCAAGGACAAGAAACAAGAAGAAAATGACATCAAGGCATATCATACTTAAAACCATTAATAAAGAAAAGCTTTAAAAAACAGCAAAGGGGAGAAACTGTATTATGTAAAAAGGAATAATAACAGCAGATTGCTCATGAGAAATACCATAAGCGAGAAGACAGTAGGGCAATACCTTTTAAGTACTAAAAATTAGAAAAATCTGTCAACCTAGAATTTATATCTCAGCAAAAAGATCATTCAAAATCAAGGGCAAAATAAAGACTTTTTCAAATATATAAAAACTGAGGAAATTCATCATTGGCACACCATACTAAAAAAAATGGTAAAGGAAGTTGATCAGACAGAAGGAAAATGATACAAGATGAAATCATGAATTCACAAAAGTAATAAAGAGCACTAGAAATGGTAACTGCATAGCAAATACAACGTTTAAAATTATCTTAAAGATAATTACTGTTTTGTGTGTGTGTGTGTGTGTGTGTGAGTTGGAGTCTCATTCTGTCACCCAGACTGCAGTGCAGTAGCTGCTCCCGGCCACTGCAGCCCGACCTGCTGGGCTCTGGCAATCCTTCCGTCTCAGCCTTCCAAGTAGCTGGAACTACAGGCGCGTGCTACCACACTCGGCTAATTTTTGATTTATTGTAGAGATGAGGTCTCTCCAAGTTGCCCCCAGGTGGGTCTCAAACCCACGGGCTCAGGCAATCCACTTACCTCAGCCTCCCAAGGTATGGGATTACAGGCTGAGCCACCAAGCCCGGCTGATAATTACTATTAACATAAAAATAATTACAACGTAATATGAGATTTATAACACATATAAAAGCCAATGTATAACAATAGCACAAATGCTGGGAGTGGGGAAATGAAAGGATACTATTGCAAAGTTCTCTTATCCTATACATGAAATGATGGAGTGGTATAATATCACCTGAAGGTAGAGTGTGAGATATTAAAGATACATTCTACAAACCCCAAGGCACCTACTAAAATATAAAACAAAGAATTATAGTTAATAAATCAACAAAGGTAATAAATGAAATAATAAAATATTTAATCCAAAGGTGGCAAGAAAAGAAGGAAAAAAACCCAGTTGAATGAAATGAAAAATAAATAGCTAGATAATAGGTTTAAATCTAACCATATCAAGCATATTAACTATAAAGAATCTAAACACTCCAATTAAAAGGCAGAGATTACCAGATTGCACAAAAAAGAAAATTTCTATTATATGTTACGTCTAAAAAACACACCTTAAATATTTTTGAAAAACTAGTCTTTGGTATGCTGTTATAGCCACAGAAAATGAACCAAGATAATGGTATTTTGTTTTGCTTTGTTTTTGTTTGGTTAGGCCTAAGAATTAAATTGTTTTTTGTACAGAAAAAAAATATTTTGGAAAATAGGTCAATAGTGATGATAAGGAGAAAACATACCATGATAACTACTAGTCAAGAGAAAGTTGGAGTGGCTATATTAATATCAAACAAAGCATATTATTAAAAATAAAGAAGATCATTTTATAATGAAAAAGAGGTCAATTAATTAAAATGATAAAATCCTAAAGGTTTATGTACTCAATAATAAAGCTTGAAAATATGCAAAATAACTACTGATACAACTAAAAGGACAAATAGGAAAGTCCACAATTATTGTTGGAGATTTCTTTTTTTTTTTTTGAGTTGGAGTCTTACTCTGTCGCCCAGACTGGAATGCAGTGGCCGCTCCCAGCCACCGCAGCCTTGACCTGCTGGGCTCCAGTGATCCTTCTGCCTCAGCCTTCCAAGTAGCTGGAACTGCAGGCGTGCGCTACCACACGTGGCTAATTATTTATTTATTGTAGAGATGAGGTCTCGCCAAAGTTGCCCAGGCAAGTCTTGAACCCGTGGGCTCAGGCAATCCACTCATCTCGGCCTCCCAAAGTGCTGGGATTACAGGCTGAGCCACCGAGCCCGGATGTTGGAGATTTCAATAGCCTTCTCTCAAAAATTGATAGAATGATAGGGCAGTGAGACTATAGAGTACTTGAACACTATCAAGCAACTTGACCCAACTGACATTAATAGAACACCCCTCTAAACAACAGTAAGATATGTATTCTTTCTGAGTGCACATGGCACATGTACCAAGACAGACCATATTCTGAGCCACAAAACAGGAGTCAATAAACTTAAAACAGTTCACTTCCTACAAAGTATCTTCCCAAATCACGATGGAATTAAATTATAAATGAATAACAGAAAGCTCTTCATAAAATCCTCAAATGTTTAGGAACTGATTTTTTTTAAAAAAGAAAAGAATAATGAAGCTAGATGATATTTTGAATAGAATGAAATAAAAATGCAACATTAGAATTTATAGGATGTTGCTAAAGCTGTATTTATGGGGAAATTTATAGCTCTGAATGATTATTTTAGAAAAAAACAAAGGTCTTAAATCAGTGACCCTAGCTCCCACCTGAAGTAACTACAGAGAAAAGAAACCCTGATAAGCTGAAGAAAGGAAATAATATAAAGCAAAGTGAAAAATGCATGAAATTGAATAGGGAAAAATAGAATCAATGAAACAAAAAACTTGTTCTTTGGAAAGATCAGAAAGAAAGCTCTAGTCAGACTGATAAAAAAGAAAAAAGACAAACTTCCAGTATCAGAAGTAACAGAGGGGATATCACTATAGGTTCTCAAGATAATATTAATGAAAGGATAATAAGGAAATATTATGAACGACTTTATGCCAATAAATTCAACAACTTAAATGCATTGGACACACTCCTTGAAGGACACAAATTACCAAAGCTTACTCGAGGACAAATGGTTAACCTGAATAACTATTTATCTATTAAAGAAATTGAATCTGCAAGTTATAAAAACCTTCTCACAGTGATGAATTCTGCAAAACATTTAAGAAAGACATAAAACCAATTCAACAGAAATTCTAAATATTTTAAAGATGAGGAAAGGAATGTCTCCCAATTCATTCTATGAGGTCAGTATCCCCTGTTACCAAAAGCAGACATATGCATCACAGGCAGAGAACCACAGTCCAATAATCCCTATGAACATGGATCGAGTCCAGCAATAAATTAAAAGGATAATACATTGCGACAATGTAGGATTTCTTCCAGAAATGAAGGGGTGCTTTAATGTTCAAATATCAATCAACATGATTCACCATATTAACAAACTAAAAAAAAGTATGATCATCTCAATAAGTCCAGGAAAAGTATTTGACAAAATCCAGCATCCATTCCTGATAAACTCTCAGCAAACTAGTAATGAAAGAAACTTCCTCAACCTGACAGGAACACCTGCAAAAACTCCATCTCTAACATCATATTTAATTATAAAAGACTAAATGATTCCCACTAAGATCAGGAGCAATACAGAGAATATCCATTCTTGCCACTTCTGTTCAACACTGTGCTGGAGGTCTGAGCCAGTGCAATCAGGTAAGAAAAAGACAGGAGGCACCCAGGCTGGAAAGTAAGAAGTAAATTGTCTTTGTTCACACACAATCATCTATGTTAAATAAAAAATCAAATGAAATCAAATGAAAGCTTTAAAAAAGCTACTAAAAGTAATAAATTAGTTTTGCAAAGTTACAGGATACAAGATCACCCTACAAAAATCCAACGTATTTTACACACTAGCAACAATTGAAAGTTGGAAATTTAAAAAATCACAGTAGGAGCAAAAAGTATAAAATACTTAGTGCTACATCTAAATACCCTGAAATCATAAGATGTTGCTGGGAGAAATTAAAGAACACATGCACACACATGAAGTCAGAAGAATCAATGTTATTAATTCTCCCAGAATTATTCTATAGATGCAACACAATCATAATCAAATTCCCAGTAGATCTTTTTAGTAAAAATTTATATGTTGATTCTGAAATTCATACTGAAATGTATAGGGCCCAGAATAGCCAAAACAATTTTGAAAAAGAAGAATAAAGTTAAAGGGCTCGCAGTATCTTATGACAAATCTAATAAATTGCCTTAGAAACAGCATGGTGTTGGCATAAAGACAAATAGATGAATGAAACAAAATAAAGAGCCTGAATAAAGAGTCCAAAAATATATCCACACATACACAGACAACTGATTTTTGACAAAGGTGCAAAGAAAAGCCAACTTTTTTTTTTTTTTTTTGAGTCTCACTCTGTCACCCAGCTGGAGTGCAGTGGCACACTCATGGCTACCACAGCCTCCACCTGCTGGGCTTAGGAGATACTTCCGTCTCAGTCTTCCAAGTAGCTGGAACCACAGGTGCACGCTACCATGCCCGACTTATTTTTTGAATTATTGTAGAGATAAGATCTCACCAAGTTGCCCAGGCTGGTCTCTAATCTCTGGTCTCAGGCAGTCCTCTCACTTTGGCCTCCCAAAGAGCTGGGATACAGGTTTGAGCCACAGTGCTGGCCTGAAAAGGCAACTTTTAACAAAGGCTTGAACAATTAGCCATTCATATGCAAAAAGACAAAAAAACCCTCAAAACTTACATCCATACCTTGCACTATATACATAAAAGGAACTCAAATGGATAAAATGCCTAAATGTAAATGTAAAACCTAAAACTATACATTTTTCAATAGAAAGACACAGAAAGGAAAATCTTTATGCCTTTGTATTAGGCAAAGATTTCTTAGCTATGTCACCAAAAGCACAATCCATAAAAGCAAATTTGATAAGTAGGACTCAATCAAGTTAAACATTTTTCTTTGAAAAACATTGTTATGAGAACAAAAAGACAAGTAAAAGTTTGGAAAAAATATTTGGGATTCATATAACTAATAAGGGCATATATCTAGAATATGTTTTTAAAAACCCCTCAAAACTCAACAATAATCTATCACAGAAACAAAGAACTGAGTATCACATGTTCTCACTCATAAGCAGACCTTGAACAACTATCATAATACTGTAAGGGATTTGCAGTAGTGGGAAACTGCCAGGGGAGGGGGGGTGCACACCTCATCAAGGGTGCCTGCATAATGAACATTTGTATACACAGCCCTGAAGTGTGCCCCACATATTTAAAATAGAAAATTTAAAAAATAAAATAAAAATGTAATTTTTTTTTTTTTTTTTTTTT
>NW_007211700.1:68332-89042 GCF_000164805.1 Carlito syrichta | reverse complement strand
GGGTTCGAGACCCACCTGGGCAGCGAGACCTCATCTTTACAATAAATCAAAAAATCAGCCGGGTGTGGTAGCGCATGCCTGTTATTCCGGCTACTTGGAAGGCTGAGGCGGAAGGATCGCCGGAGCCCAGCAGGTCGAGGCTGCGGTGGCCGGGAGCAGCCACTGCACTCCAGTCTGGGCGACAGAGTGAGACTCCAACTCCAAAAAAAAAAAAAGAGAATTGAACACATGCTTCAAAGAAGGTTTAGGAATGGCAAATGAAAACACAAAAAGATGTTCATTATCATTAGTTATCAGGGAAATGCAAATTGAAAAGCACAACAAGAGACCACTATGTACCTGTTAGAATGACAATGCAAAAAGACTGACTGTACCAAGAAATTGGAACTCTCATACACTGCTGGCTTTAACGTAAAAAGTTACTACTATAATGGAAAGTCATTTGGCATTTCTTCAGAAGTTAAACTTATACTTATGATCCTGTCATCCCACCCTAGGGTTGTACCCAAGACAAATGAAAGCACATGTGCATATTTGTAGACAAATGTTCATAGCAGCATTATTTGCCCCTAAACAGGTAAATGGATAAATTACAGTACATTCATACAATGGAACAGATTATTGATAGAAACATTTGCCTGTCTCAAAATGAATTTTAAAATAATACTGAGTGAAAGAAGTCAAACAGAAAAGGAATACATACTGCATGATTTCATTCGTATAAAATTCTAAGAAATGCAAACTGATCTATAGTGACAGAAAGCAGATCAGTGAGGGTAGGGGTGGGGAGGGATTATGAAGAATACGAGGAAACCTCTGGAGATAATAGATATGCTCACTATCCTGGTGATGGCTTAATGGGCATAAACATATGTCAAACCGTATCAAATTGTATACTTTCAATATGCACAGTTTATTCATGTGCCTTATATTGCATAAAGCTGTTTAAGTACAGTTGAGTCTTAATAAGGCGTAATGCCACCCCCCCAAAATTCCTGAACCTTGTCCTTGATCTGCTGCCTTACATTATCTGGGAAGGGGGCCCAGGACTGTGGTTTTACCATTCCAACACACTCCACAGTTTGAGAGCCACTTCCCCATGTTGAAATTCCTCTCTGAGGTCTTTGAGTTCCCTCCTTCTCTCCATGCTTCCCTTGAAAGCCTTACCTCTCTCACTCCGCACTTCATTCTTTGACCTCCAGCCAACCCAGCTGTCTGAAGTTCCCTGATCCTCTATGTGTCTTTTGCTTCCTAGCTTTGCAGACACTGTGCCCTTTCCCTGAAATACCCTTTTGCTCTTTGCCAGTTGACCGATGCCCACTCGTGCTTCAAAATCCTACCCAGGAGCTCCCTCCTCCGGAAAGCCTTCCAGACGCCCAGTCCCAGGTCAAAGGCGCCATCATTTACCCTCTTTCCCTAGGAACCCCTCTGAACGTTATTCCCTGACCTGTAAACTGAGCTTAAAAATAATAGCTACCTCACAGGACTGTTTTGAAGACTCAATGAGATATAAACTATTTAGTATAGTTCTCGGTGCATATTAGAATTCAACAAATGGTGGTTGCTGTGGCGTGGTTAGCACTGTCATTATTCCTCCTCATTGTCATCATCTTGTGCCCCAGAGTCCGCAGGAGATATCCACAAAGCACCCAACACACTAGTGGCTGCTGTTTGGTCACTTGCCTGTTCCCTCCCCTAAACTGTGACTGTCCTGAGAAGGGGAGAGTGCCACAGGATTCTGTGAGTTCAGCCTACAACGCACTCTGGGTATCAGACCCTATCCCAGGTGCTGAGTGGACATCAGAGGTGAAGGCAGCTGAGTGATACCAGAGGGGAGTGTGAACACAGACTTCTGAGTCATTGCTCCATCACATGTAGCTGTGTGACTTTAGATGAGATACTTAACCTCTCTGTCCCTCAGTTTCCTCAGCTGTAAAAGGGGAGTTAATAATGCCTATCTCACTAGGTCTTTGTATCATTTTATTTTATGTTAGGAACACATAGATAGTCTTGCTCCAATGAGGTAATATCTGTAAAACACCCAGAACAAAAGACACTGAGTATCCACTGGATATGGCAATTAGCGGGGCATCAGAGAGATGTGGAGAGAGAACTGTTTTAGAAGAGGTAGAAACCAAAGTGCAGGGATGAGTGAGTGACTCAAAGGGGAGGAAGGGAAGTGGAGATAGCTCCTGAGAGCTATTTGGATGGAACAGGAGAGGCAGAGGGTAACTTGATGGGGAGAGTGTGCAAGGGCTTCAAGATGCAGCACGTTACTAAGTTGAAGGGAAGGTGCAAGTAGGATGGGAGTGACTGCAGGTGCAGGAGAGCGAGGAGAGCAGAGCAGGGGGGAGGAAGGAGGCGCCGCATTCACCTAGCACAGGCAGAGAGGGAGCTCGTTTTTGCAAGCTGCCCTTGTAATCTCTCCGTGGAGCAAAAGCCTCTGTGGAGGGGGAGAAAAGCGACGAGTGGAGGGGCGCTTAGGGAGGGCGGGGGAAGTGTGAAATAGCTCTTGACTGGAGTGGGGGAGGGTTATAAAAGACTGTGACAGGCGGTGCTAAGCAGAGACCGACGTCTGGAAGGGTGCCAGTTTGCGGGTGTCGGGGGAGGGGCTTGTTTCACCGCAGCTGCTGCCACTGGGTGGAGGGTGATGAGGCTGGAGGGAAGCATGACTTCAAGAGCAGCCAGCTTGCCGTGAGGATGGCCAAGCTGTTCTAGGCTGCCTGGGACTGTCCTGGCTATAAGACAGAAAGTTCCTCATCCCAGGAACCCCCTGAGACCAGACAAACCAGCATGGTTGGCCACCCTACTGAGTAGGGTGGTGAATCGCTAGGATTCGAGCGGCTGGAGTGTGCTGGTTTCGTGTACAGCATTGGGATACAGGCTGGGGGATGCAGGGGTGGAAGGGTGGCCGGGACACTGAGGTAATAGGAGAGGTTGGAGGTTAAGGACCTCCCTGATGCCTGACTAGCATCTAAATAAACATTTTTCCAGAGACTGCAAAACCAGATATTCTTACTTTTTTTTTTTGCTATAGCCATATAGTTTTGGCACTCACTCTACTGTCTTTAAAATCAGCTTCTTAATAATTATCTTTTGAAAGGAAACACTCTTTATCCTACACGATCAAAAAGAAACCACACACACGGGCCACCAAACAGGTACTGGATGCAAACTATCTGCTGCTTGACAAAGGTGCTGAGCCTAGGGCTGCCCAATTGTTACCCTGAGAGATGAGCCGGCTTCAGAGAGACATGGAAGGTGTGCTCACACCAGACGAGCCCTTCTCCTTGAGCTGCTCAGAAGGATGGGACTTGAAAGGGGCACAGCTTTGCTGTGTGACTGAACTCTGAATTCTTTACTACCTGAGCTCTTCTTGCCTCCCTCACTTTGTAAAATGCTGTGATAAAGCGATTGCAGCTGTAGGTTCTCTAGGGTTCTTAGGAGTCACGGCAACAGCTCTGCATTAAAAGACCAAGATGTCACGTGGGTGGCATTTTTCCTGGGAGGACATGTGTAGTTTTAGAGAATGTTGCAGCTGAAAAGGTCCCCGAGGACTCAACTGATCTGACCCCACGCCCCCAGCTGGCTTTTCCTTTTTCTTTTTAAGGGAAATAGAAACTGAGACCCATAAAAGGCAGGGACACAGAACCAGAGGGACTACCCCGGCCCTACCCGCTTGGCCATCACACCCAGTTGGCTGCTGCTTCCACTCTTTCTCCACTTTGCCTTTGGAGACTATTTTGCTTCTTGAGTTCTGACTTCTTGTCAGCTGTGATTAATGAGGAAGTCTCCTGCATACATGATTTTCAGCTGTACCCAGTTTACGACAAACAGATTAGATCATTTAAGTCAGAATAATGCTATTTAGCAAAGCCGGATTTAGAGCTGGCAGAAATTAAGAAGATTAATTTAAAGAAAAAAAAAAGAGTGACAATCATAGATCAACACCTGAAAAATCTTGCTTGCTGCCTGTACACATCCCTAATTGAGAAGTATGTGGAAGATTCCATCCGTGAAATTCAATTATCATGCAAGCCAGAGGAAGTGACTTCCCTGGGGAAAAAACCAGGCAGCCCAAATCAAAACGGCCCCACCTGTCTGTTTTTGTGTCAAAAGAGTGAGAAAACCTGCCTGGGTGATGATGAAGTATGGATGGTATGCATCTACTTAATGAAAATGTCCAGTAGTCCCTTTCTATAATGGGATTACCTCTCCAGTTCCTCCATCAGGGGTCAGCCTAGAAAAACCTTTAGGCTCCGTAAAGCCACCGAATACCGAGGGCACGTGGCACCTGCACCCCGTTCCTGACACTCCTTCCTCCAGCTTGAGGGCGGGTGGGATTGGGTGGGATTCTCAGACAAAAGCAGCTCTCAAGCCCCTGCGCCCCTTCCACTGATTAGGGCCTCCTTAACCAAGCAATCAGCAGAAAAAAATTCACAACAACTGTAATGATTACAAATGAGCCAATGGTAATTGACCTGCCTTTTAACTGCAGGGAGGGAAGGGGGGTGGTTCTTCAGTACTCGCTTTGTCTTTCGATTCTGGGGAGAGTCATACTGTAACTCCTGGTCTGCAGAAGAGCTGGACGGAGTTCCTTTTTGGTTAACTGCTGTGGGTGGTCATGGTGGTGAATGCTGGCTTATTATTTTCTGGGGCTTAGAGGCACATGATTTGCAAACTGCTTTCACATTCATCAGCTCAGAAAACTCGACTCGGAACATCCTGAGATAATATTTCCCATTATACAGATGAAGAGGTGGAGGTTAAGCGATTGCTCTCATCTATTTGAAAGAAGGTTGCTGGATTCTGATCTCCTGGGTATTTGATGCTGTGCTGGTCCCTTTAGAGGAAGGCACCCCCTCAGTCTTTCAGGACCTTGTACCGTATTCTGATGGGGAGGATTAGACCTGGGCTTATGTGATTGTCACTGAAGGTCAAATACGACAGGGCCGTTGGGGAAGGGTCAAGATGAAAGAGACTACATGATGGAGAAACCCTCCCTGAGGGCCAGGGCCAAATCTGTCTCCATCATTGAGACAGTTCTGCTGCTTGGCACAAAATAGGTTTCAAAAATATCTGTTGGATAAATGAATGAATAATAGTGATGCCTCTTGAGATGGGCTTTGAAGGATGTGAAATATTTGGAGGATTTGGAGGAAAGCAAATAAGTCAGGAATTATTGACCAGGAGAATAATAATTTCCAGAGCATGCAAATCGTAGGATATCAAAATTGCAATATTAGGTTTGCTAACTCTGTGCTGAGTTCGGACAAGCTCTGACTGATATTATAACAATATGGTTTTGCTCATCTATTAAAGTCCAACAAATCTCTGCCCCCTGTCTCATGGAGGGTGCCAGTCAGGGCTCTCCTTCATACCCTTCCCCCTTCTCTCAAAGTCACTGGAAGTATTGCTTTAAAAACCATCTGTGCCTCCTCCAGTGACTTAGTGGTTTCAAATTATTTTCTCCACGAATGACTTTGAATTCTACTGGCCAGTCTCAGATCAGGATAGGACTAAGAGGAGAGAAGAAAAGCTCAGGAGGGAGAGAAAATATCTCTGTTTAATTGGAGACTTGTGTAATTTTCAGTATACGATGAGAATTCATGAAGGTGATTCCTTATGTTAATTGTGCTCTTGAGTCTTCAAGTAACACTATATGAGGGCGACCAAAAAACCCCCAGAATTATCTTTTGGAGGGTGAGACCCTTATAGTACACTTGGAGTTTGTTTCTCCAGATCAAATGGTCAACCAAAGTTTTTATCTAGAAGTTTTGAGAAGGTTGTGTCACAATTTGCAGAAGACACATCCCGAGTTGTGGCAGACAGGTGACTGGTTCTTCCACCATGACAACACACCTACTCACACCGTGCTGAGTATTAAACAGTTTTTGACCTAAAACAGCATGGCTTCCATGCCCTACTCTTCCTATTCACCATATCTGACCCCGAGCAACTTTATTTTGTTTCCCTGGATGAAAAAAGTCCTTAAAGGGAAACATTTTGCCAATGTGGAAGAGGTGAAACAAAAAACGGCAGAAGCATTAAAAGGTATCAAAATTGATGGGCTCAAAAACAGTTTTGAGCAGTAGAAAAAGCATTTCTATAGGTGTATTGCATCAAACAGAGAGTACTTTGAAGGTGACTGAAGTTTAAACATGTGAGAATAAGTATACAATTTTTAATAAATAAATTCCATTTTTCTGGGCCCCCTTCATATCTGCCAGTCTGGAGGGAAGGGTCTAGTATCTGGTATTACCCAGGAGGAGAACCCTCAACCACCCTCCCTGAACTGGGAGGGATGGAGAACAGGTGCCATCTCCAGCTTGAACTATGATTTTCTGTTTGTGGTCTGTGATAAGTGGCCCCTACAGGCTCAGGGTCAATATGAAAGGCAACAACTTCATAAAAGGGTAGAAGTAGTGAAGAAAATCTGCCTGTCCCTAACTATAGAATTATCGTTCCCAACACCTAACCTAAAAATAACGGTGCATTTATCAAGCCCTGATCAGAAGGGTTTTGTTGGAAAAAATGGATAATCACATTCTGGGTTTGGCTGTTTTTCTCTATTTCCAGAGCCATTCTCTGACTTTCTGGGCCCTGTCCTGTACCAGGGGCTGAACCACATGGACATTATCATCTGGGCTCCTTTGCTTTCAAGCACTAGATTGGGTTCAGCCCATGGGAGGCACTTGGGAGATCAGAGAACAGAAGGAGAAAGAAGTCAGGGTATTTCTTCCAGGCTCCCTTCCTACTTTGGCATTGTGTCTCTGGCCCAGGGTCCTTCTGTGACTACACCTTCCCAGGTGGCCACACCTCGACAGTTGCAACTCTCACTAGGCTGTTATAACACCACTTCTTCTCTTTGCCCCTTCAGGCATAGGAGTGGCAATGGCTCCCACTGTTGCTACTATCTGGGTGCCTCAACATCCTGCCTACACCTCTGTAGGGGTCCCTTCCATAAAGTCTCTTTATTGAATGGATTTCTATTTCCTGCCAAAATGCTGCCTGATATACCTGGAGATCAGGGCGCCTATCTAGTTCATCTCTGGACTCCCTTGG
Organism: Carlito syrichta; assembly: GCF_000164805.1. Taxonomy (NCBI): domain Eukaryota; kingdom Metazoa; phylum Chordata; class Mammalia; order Primates; family Tarsiidae; genus Carlito; species Carlito syrichta. Next base: position 81,977 of record NW_007211700.1, on the reverse strand, counting down.
TGAGACTGCACAGCTTGGCTTTAGAACCCCCAGTAAGTAGATACAGAAGTCTTCATTCCTCTAGACCCCCACAGGATTTGAGGGAATCCCTCTCCCTCATCCCTCATCTCTCAACCTGTGAAGGTGGCCCTTCTCTTGGGCTCCTACTCTATAACAGGGAGGCTGGGCACATCAGACATTGACTTGAAATACTCCTACCTCTAGGGACCTTACGGCTTGGCTGCTGGCTTGAGTGTAATGGTGTCTCTGACCCCCAGGAGCCCAGCCCGGCAATCTCTAGAGATGGCAAGTGTACCGTGTGGCTCACATGGTGGCAGGTGAGAAAAAGCAGTCAGTGATGATGAAGACTTCACCCTACCTTCAAGCTTAGCATGTCCAAGTGAAAACAGGTTCCATGGGAGAAGGAACAGCTGGCTTTTAGGATTGGATAGAGCTGGGTTTGAATCCTGGATCCTCTTCTTACATGGTGGCCCTGGGCAAGCCACTTCATCTCTCTCTGAGTTTCTTTCCTCATATGTACAAGGGAGTAATCATAACTCCAAGGCCACCATGAGGATTGCATGTGTTTGGAGACAGGAAGGGCTGGGCTATGGTCCTGGTCCTCGGGTCCCACAAGTACTCATCCCCAGATACCCACCCCCTTCTTGAGCAGGGTGCTTTCAGGGAAAGCAGTTTCCTCATCTCTCTACAAAATGGTTTTCATAATACTATATCCCAAATACAGTCTTTTATGATAAGATGAACTCAAACCCCTAATTTCCATTCTGAGGAAAAGCTAGTGCTCCCCAAGATCTCTGTAAATTCCCAGAGGGTTCCCCCTGCCCAGTTGCCTTTGGCTCTGAGCTAGTTTTGTTTCTGGATCATCTCTTTATGTCACCAGTGCTGTTTCTTTCTACATTGTTTAGGAGATAGAAAATGTAGTCCTTTCCACTACTTTTGGGAAAGTAAACAGACCTCCTCAAAACGGCAAAAGTTGTACTTTGCCATCACAGGTTCTAGGCTTCCGAACCCCATCTAGTCTCCCCCTCTTCCCGGTTCCCTCCAGGATTACCCCCTGGGAACTTGGAATTCTCACTTTCTCATGCTGGGCTCTGCAGACAGACAGGCCCTTGCTCCAGAATCCTGCAGTGATCCACCTTTGCCTGCCTCAGTCTACCAAATGTGCTTGGAGAACAAAAGGACCTTTCATCTCCCAGCTTGTCTCCCCTTTGAGAACAGCTGAGCCTGTCAACAATAATGCTCTCCCTCTGGGATATACCCAGGGTGGGCACTGCATGAAGTCAGAAGGAAGATTCCATGTGGCATCTACCCTCAGGAGGCTGGGCATTGGTGGGGTGGGAGCCACCCTCTTCAGCCCAGTCCTGGGTTCTAGTCCCAACCCTGCGAACAGCTGAGGTGAATGACCCTGGGTAGGCCGCAGTCCCTTCCTGGGCTGCAGTGTCCCCACTGTTAAGTGAAGGTGTGGAACCCCAGCCCTAAGAGACCCCAGACATGTCCTAGAGCCTGGTGAGCCAGCCACACTGCCGCCGTCCTGGCTTGGGCCTCATGCAGCGCACTCACTCCAAGACTGTGCTTTCTTTTGATCACGCTTTCTCCTCACCTTGTCCTTGTGTCACTGGAAAGGATCCCATCTGTCACACTGAGCCATCTGCTTCCTCTCCTGCCATCTCTGCTGCCCAACTCTAAGTAAATTAAAAAACAAAGAGGCAGGAAGCCGCTGACAGCCACATTTATCCTCATTTCTGTGGCTGGCAATGGGAGCTGAAGGACTGTGGCTTCATAGGTCTAAATTAAAGATTAGAGTTGGTAGGGAGGGAAGGAGTCCTCTGGCTGTGACATCTCATCCACAGGTGATACCTTGGGTGGCTGTGAAACAGAGCCGAGGCTGGGAAGGAAAGGCGATGAGCCACTGTGAGGGGCAGTGTTGGGACAGGGTCTTTGGAGCTGGGCAAACTGGTTTGCTGCCTTCTATGTGTACGACCCAAGTCATTTACACTTTAAGTCTCGGTTTCCTCATCTGTGAAATGGGCATTATCAATATTACTGACCACACAGAGTTGTTGGGAGACAATTGGTGAGAAACATATAGATTAATAGCAGACACGTGGCAGGTGCTTCACAGAGAGCAGTTATGTCTGAAAGACTTGGGGGAGGTAAGGAAGAGGAGGAAGTTTGTGTGGAATCACTTGTCCAGGGAAGAGGGGAGGAGTTTGGTGACCTGGGTCTCCTCTGTGTGCCGCAGTCTCTACACCTCTAAGATGAGACTAGGACCGTGAGGCCAGACCCTAGGGAAGTTGCAGAAGGAGCAAGAGGAATGGGACAGCTAGGGGAGTCAGAGGAGTAGAAGGAGGACGCTGTAATGTTCCCTGTGGATGACTCCTTGGTGGCTCATGCTGTTTCCCACTATTCCCTGTACTCTTTGTGGGAAAATTGCATAATTTAATTTCCCCAACTCACTGACATCAGATTTGGCCTTGTGTCCAGTTCTGAGCAGAAGCTGTAAGAGCTGTCACACATTTCCGTGACTACTCTTTCCCTTTTACCCAGGGACAAAAATAAGGTGTTCCCATCTCAAAGAGGTCTTGAAATGAAAATGGTATGGAGCAGAGCCAAAGCCGACCCACAGCAGATATGGATGGGAGCCAGAAATAAATGTTTGCAGTGAGTCACTGACATTTTAGGGTCTTCAGCAAAAGCAGACTGATGGAGGCCCCTTGGAATCCAAGCTGGCCCTGATCTCAGGAAAGTGGTACAGCCAGCTCCTGCCTGGATCCTGCAATCTCTGGTTTCAGCCAGACAGGGGGCCTTCTCTGACTCTCTCTGGGCCTTGGTAAATAATTGGCTGTGAACAAATGAACATCAGCAAGGAAGGGGAGGCTGGAGGGCCACACAACTGTGTCCCCTTCATTCCCAGAGGACCCTGGGGTAGGCAGGCATGAGGCATAAATGAAATCGTACATTGTTACATTCTCTTCCTGTTCTCAGCATCAGAGCGTTCCCACTCTTCTTACAGATCACACCATTGCAAATGCAGGTCACTTCTACCCCCACGTCATGTAACCACAATTATGGAGAGACTACCATGTCGCATTCCACAGATATCAGCTTCGACCTGCCTGGATCTCAGGGTCCAAGCCTTTCCTTCCTGGCCTGGCCCCAACAGAACTTATGCTTAGAAAATGGCCAGGCTCAAACTGAGACAAGGAGGATGCATTCCAGGCAGGTGAATAGCTTAACTCAGCATCAGAATGAAAGCCTTGACATTTATTAAAAGAGAAGAAATAGCTAATGGCAACACTAATCCTCTTTCTATTGTCCTGAGATATTTATTTCTGGGTTCAAACATGGTTACTCCACTCTGTAAGACCAGAGCCCTGTAGGTAAGCAGGACTTCCTGGAGTTGACATTTGTCCTTTGGGAAGCATTCTGTCATTTGAGCACTCTGCCTATCTTTGGACTGGAGGCAGCCTGACTCTCACAGTAGAAGCAGAAAAGCCTGGACAGCCACTTTTCAGACCTCCCTGCAGCAAGGTCACAGGCACTCAGACCTACCTGCTCCAGTGACACAGAGAGACAGCAGTGGTCCATCCTGATACAGCGCTAGCCTCCAGGGGCCATGGTGATAGTTAAACCGGTGGTGGCATCAACAGCTCTGCTGGATGAGCTGTGGCTGGCAGGACTTGGGGTCAGCAGTGGGGTCCTTGATACTCTGCTCGGTGACAGTTTTTGGTTGTGTTCCTGACCCCTGCTCATTTTCTAATCCTAATTCTGCATCCATCCCAACTACCCTGTGAGATGCTCATGGCAATTTCACTAAACTCACCTTCTGCCTATTATCATCTAGCGTCAGTTTCTGTTGCTTTCTAGCAGGAGCCCTGACTTTAGCATCTTGTTACCAACCCCAGCAGGTTATCAGAGAATTCTTTCCAGCCATGCATGGTTCTATCTTTGAGGAACGTTCTGGGAAATACATTTTGTTATATTTCCAGGAATATTTTAGTGCCTTTTGTAAATTACCATCCCAGACAGCCATCCTGCTGGTCCATTTCTTAATCTGTTCCTGGGCATGGCTGGCACCACCCTCAGAAGAAGGTTGTGTTGGGGCATCACACACTTGTGGTTTGCAGCAGTTTCAGTCACACTCTAAAGCCAACTCTCATTGTGAACATTGGATAGGAGGGACTTCTGTCCACAATTTCATAGGAGTCAGTTCTAGAAAGACCCTGGAGGTAGCCTAATCAAGTGACTTTCAAAATGGTGCCCACAAACCAACTGCCTCAGGATGACTTGGGAAGCCTGTTACAAATGCACATTCCAGGGTTCCAGCTGACCATCTAACTCCTTGACCACATTACACAGATGGAGAAAGAAGAAGCCAGGTCTCCTGACCGCCAGTCTACTCAGTGCAAACCCCCAAAGCCCTTCAAGTAGCTTCTACCCTTCCCAGGCAAGAAAGCACAATCCAGGTTGGTTGCCAGCAAGTCCAACCTGGTGGGGATGGGGTGTGACGCCTGCAAAAAACTGTGATGAATAGGGAATTTATAATCTGGCTATTTCAGCAAATATTTGTGTGCTTTGCTGAAAGGTGCACTTTCAGATCAATTCTGCACTGCGTCTTTTTCAAATTATTATTCTAAGCTTGTAAAATTGAGTTTATTACTGATGTTAAAATAATAAACTCAGGAACCATTCATTGCTCTCCATTCCCTAGAGTCCGCTTAGTTTTTTTGTTGATTTTTTTTAAGTCACGAAAGTCCAGGATGGCCCCTTCATGATGGGGGATGGTGATGCCATTCATTGATACAGGAACTTAGCAGGGGCAGATGTGGAGGAAGTGGGGTGTGTTGATTTTGCGGTGCTGGTGGGATAATCCTAGAAATATTGGTGGGCAAAGGTCAAGCGGGTCTGGAGCTTAGGGGAGAGGCCTGGTTCAAAAACAAAAAGGCTTTTTTAGCACAGGTGAGATGACAGTGTTTTCTGTGAGGAGTGAGACTGGGTCTCATCAGCCTCTTTGTCCTTTAGTAGGAAATGAAGATACGGTAGGGAAGGAAGAGTAGGTGGTATGAGACTGGAACTAAATGGTTGATCAATTTCATCTAGCACCAGCATTCTACTGCTCTGTGCCATACACATTTGTCAATTCAATTTAATTCAATTCAGTTCAGATCAACTGTCCAAGTCACTGCTGAGCACAAGTCAAGTCAGTAACTATTTATTGAGCACCTACCATGTTTTTAGGCTCTAGAGATTACCAGCAAACCTTAAGATGGTTATCATCTTGAGCAGACTTGCACTTGTCATATTTGGCAATGAGTCAGGCAGGGTGTGATGTTTAATGTCAGACATGAAGTCCAGAAAGGAGACATAACATTTGCAAAGTCACAGAACAAGATGGTGAGAGAGGCTTAAACCGCAATTCCTGACTGCCAGTCCAGGGAAGAGGATTTGTCTGAAGCATGGCATGGCTTCAAAAAGGTGGGAGGATATGAATGGATGATGTAAAAATATGAATAACATTTGATTATTGCTAGAGAGGGTTAACAACTGGAGGCAACGGTGTTTTAGGGTGTCTTGACTTACCACAATGATTAGAATCTCTTGAAACAGATGAAGAGAGAAGAGACTCTCAGGAGTCATAGGTCATCCCATTCACCTTTTACTACTTAAAACAGTCTTGCACATCTTCAGTAATGAGGAGCTCACTATCCTTCAAGACAGCTCATCTTTTACTTGAGCGGCTCTGACTGTTGGAATTTTTTAGTTTACGATGAAGTGAGATCTTTCCTGTTGTGATCTCACTCCATTGATTTGTCTTAGCTCAGTCCCTGGATACTGCAGATTGTGTCTGGTTCCTTTTTCCTGTGACACCCCATCAGAGACCAAGTCCCACTGAGCCTGTTCCTTTCCAGGTTGATGCCTCAGATTCCTCTACCACTGAGTCTTTCCGGAATTGGATGCTCTTCCCATCCTGTCTTCCCCCTTCTGATGTGTGATGGCTCACCGTCGTCTCTCTCACAGAACTGAGCACAGTACTTCAGAAGTGAGGGCCGGGTATAGCCTGTGGTGAATGTGTCCCTTTTATGCTTCTTGTACACCAGCCAGAGACATTTGACCTTGTGACCCATTGTCCATCTACCTTTGACACCTTGTTTCTACTTAAGGACTTAGGTACCTCCTGATCCACTGTGTATTTGGGGGAGGGATAGGACTGGCGGGGCCAGTGAAAATGATTTCAACTCTTTGCAAGTGAAGACCTGGGAATATAGGAGAAGATCTATACGTTCACAGCCCTCAGTGACTGTGTCGTTAAGTAGGTTTCATTCTCTTGCTACTGTGAGTGTGGTCCATGGACCAGCAGTATCAGGATCACCTGGGGATTTGTTCATAATGCAGAGTCTGAGCCCCCATTCCACACCCATGGAATCAGAAGCTGTGTTTTAACAAGCTCCCTGGGTGACCCATATGCCCTTAGGGTTATGTTGCTTGGCTCAGCCTTCAGGGCATGTGGATCATGCCAGGATGGCTTCCTAAAACTCCAGTCTGGCCATGCCACTCTGCTGCTCACATCCTACCAAAGGATCCCTAATGGGACATCTTCATGCCTTTGTGCATGCTGTTTCCTCTGCCTGGAATTTCATCCCTAGACTTTCTCTGAGAAACTCCTCATCAGCCAAGATGAAGGTTTGTGCCTACATTAAATAACCCTTCTGTGATGGTTCATTCTATGTGTCAACTTGACTGGACCTCAGGGTACCCAGTGGTTTGGTTAAACATTAATTCTGAAAAACAAAACAAAAACAAAAACATTAATTCTGGGTGAGTCTGTGAAGGTGTTTCTGGAAGAGATTAACATTTGAACGGGTGGGCTGAATAAAGCATATTTCTCCACACCCCCCAGTGGGAGTGGGCCTTATCCAATCCTTTCAATGCTTGAATAGAATAAAAGCCTGAGTAAGAAAGAATTCTTTCTCTCTGACTGACTGTCTTTGAGCTGGGACATAGATCCTCTCTTTCCTTTGGACTCAGATTTAGACTCCAAGTTACACCACTGGATTTCTTGGGTCTCAGGTCATCAGATTTGAACTGGAGCTTACATCATTGACTCTTCTGGGTCTTTAGCTTGTTGACTGCTGGGACTTCTAAGCTTCCATAACTTGTAGTTAAGTAAGCCTCCATTTTTTGTAGTAAATCAATCTCTCCTGCCCTCCCTCTCTCTCCCCCCCCCATTTCTCTGGGGAACAAAGCACTAACACAAAAACAAAAATGTTGAGCTGTCATCATGAATCCACATGTGTCTTCCTCATCAGGTTATAAATTCCTTGGGGCAGAGTTTGTGTCTGCTTTATTTCAAGGCCAAGCACAAAGTAGGTGCTTGATAAATACTGCTGAGGCAGTTACCAAAGGCTGTCCACAGAAGATCCCAGGGCAGGGGCCTCCTGTGCCCATGGAGTATCCTCAGAGAATCAGCCCTGTATCATACCAGGAGCAGCCAGTACCACCACCAAGCAGTGCCGTGACCCTCAGAGAGTTTCCTGGCTCCTGGTCATTCTTCAATTCATCCACTTTTCTGAGCCTGTTGTGAGCTGGGCTTGACTCCCAGGAGGATCTATTCCGTGTCTTGGAGAGTTGAGTCTGGTCAGGATCACAGACCCAAATGACTTGCACACATGTTCTGGAGGTTTGGGAGAGGGAATGCCCCACTGAATAGGATGTCACTAGATAGGGGCAGGGCAGGGATGGCATCCAAAGCAGAGGGCACAGCACAAGCAAAGGCCTGGTATAACAATGGTTATTTAGCAGGAGCAGGGGGCATGTGAAGTGGGAGGCTAGAGAAGTAGGTTGGGACTAGGATATGGGAGAGGCCTAAAATGCTAAGAAGATGCATTGCCCACAGAGCTCCCATGTGCAGTTGTTCAGTTTGTACACTGCATAAGGGTGTCGTGTCTCAGAGTGCCAATTGCTTTGCAAACAATTTCATTGTTTTGAAAATTAGAAAATATTTTTGCTGTATGTTTTTCACTCTCAAGATGAGTAATATATTCATCTACAACAATTTTCTTGCAGATGGAAGTAAAGTATCTTGTTCTAACTGGGTTGATTCATATTGTTCCATTTCTACTTTTGAAGGAAGAATAACTTTTATAATTGAGAGACCTAGTTTATGAAAATATAGATTGTAGAATGCAATCCTCAGACATACTCTCAAAGATATCCACTTTTAAATTCCTTTTCTTAGTACAATTTGACATGTTTTATGTAAAATTAGTAGTAGAAGTAAAGAGATATACGAACCAAAATTAATATACAAAATGCTTTTGAAAACATGATAGGAGTTAAAATTATTTGAAGAAAAATTAAATGAAGATGCTTAAGCAAAATATACTATTGATGTTAAACACATTGAAGATTATTGATGACAACTTCTTTTAAAAAGGGAATATGAGGGTCAGGTGTGGTGGCTCACATCTGTAACTCTAGTACTTTGGGAGGCCAGGGGTTCAAGACCAGCCTGGGCAACACAGCGAGACCCTGTCACTGTTTTTTATAAAAGGGGGAAACGTGAGAAAAATGTCTGAAAATGTCCCATTTTAATTGTGAATTCTGTGGTTAGCATGATTATAACCCTTATAAAATTTCAAAATAAATTTCTTAAAAAATATTTGGTACAATATTATTTTTAGAAGATCTGTAATACTGAAAATAGTATTGGTCTTTCAACCCAAATAAATGACATATGTAATCTGAAGAATTGTAATAAACTTGGACTACTGTAACTGTGAAAATTTACAATGGAAATTGACTGCTATGCTGTTGATGGGGCATCGACTTGTGAGGAACTAAAACCTTAAACTGTTTTCTCAACTCTCCTGTTGATGTTTGGTGATTCACGTGCATCAGTAATTTACTGAAATCATTTCTGAACACTTTTGTGGCTCTCAGAACACATTTAACTTTGCCAATATTGGTTGCCAATAGAGAACATAGCTCCTTGAAATTAAAATGCATTTAAAATTGCATAAGATTTGTAATCTGTCAAATCTAGCAATCATGTCTAGGGAAAACAAGATATTGGAGCAAGTAAGTGTTAAAATGATTATAATTTCTTTTTGTGGGAGTAAGACACATGTCTTAGCCTAGGTTTTCCTAAAAAGCAGAGACTGAAACGGGTAGGGAGCTTATTTTGGGAAACTGGCCCCCAAGGAACTGTAAAAAGGTGAAAAAGAAAAAAAGAAGTCAATCCAAGTTATGCAGCTGGCCACCGTGGTGAGCACCTGCGCTCCATCTGGCTGTACCTCTGAGGAGCCATGTCGAGTGCATTCCAGAGCTGTCTGTCCATGGGGCAGAAGAAGGAGTATTTCTGCACTGATGCCACTCCCTCATTGGTCAAAAGTTTTTGCTCTGCAAGGGGCTAACTTTCTGGTACTTCAAAGTTTGCAGAATGCCCTATGTGGCCATAATGGAAAAACCTCAGAGCAGAGAACAAGAGACGGGGGCGGGGAGGGAGCAGCTGAGTTTCTCTCAGGTTACACTTGCACACAGCTGGTTGTCTGAAAAACAGCTGGGGTAGGAAAGGTGGCTGAGACATGTACAGCATATTTAACAGTTTAAAAACAATCATCTCCTAGTTCTAATTATTGTGAGTAAAAGTTTAGATTTTTCTATTTCATTTAAAATCCTTTATTTCAATTTAATGTACATATAGTACACAAACCTTAAGTGTACAATGCCATGAATTTCAAGTGTTCCCTTATGTTCTACAATTTTATTTGTTTATGTTATACAAAATTACTGTTATAATTATTGTTAAGAAATAATGCGACTCATTTGAAACTTTACATGGGAGAGGGGCATCTTACTCTCAGTTGCATTCAGATGCCCTGTGGTCCTTGGACCTCTAAGAACAGAGCTGTGTGCCCTGAACATGGTAATGCTGGGCATTGCTTCACTCAGTGGGTGAGGCTTGGGAAAACTGTGGCCAGACTGACTTTCTGTAATCTGAATGATTGTAAAACCTCAACCAGGAGAACTTGCTATTTTAAAGGTCCTTACAATAACAAGGGGATTCCTTTAAAGCAGAGGAGGCTGTTCACGTAGTCTTTGGGACATTCAAATTTCCTTCCATACTTTCTTCCACTTCATTTTTAAACCTTTTTTGCCCTCAGCCAGCATCTCAACTGGTTATGGTTCTTTGCCTGCTGGGTTAACTCAAATCTGCATTCCAGAAGAGTCTGTGTCATTAGACTATGTGGTTATTTTCCATGAACATTTACTACAGGGCATAGAAGTATTAAGAGGCAGCCCAGAAACATCTCCTGAGTTTCAGAAAGACACCTCTTTCCCACTATTGTACAGTAGCAACTTAATTTGCCCTTGGTACTCAGGACTAATCACTCCAGTGAGTTCAGTATCTCCTTTCTTGCCTCTTGGTTGAATGGCACCGGGAGCCCTGAGTGGCCAGTTGGCAATCTCAGCTTCCAGTTCAATGGACTCACTGTAGTGTCCATTGATGGAAATGACCACCACTTGGGAATCAAGATTTCTACACTAGAGAGCTCAACGTCAGAAGGATACAAATAAAGATGTTGCTTGTGCATCATTAAAGGCAATGATCCACTTCTAGTTCCTTCCATGGGTTCCCGGCCTGTGAATCCTGGCCATGGGATTGGTCATGCATGCATTGGTCATTGAGTTAAAGCATGATGTACCCAGTTCTGCAGGGTACAGGGTGATGACCCTATCCTTGCAAAGGCTTGTCACCCAGCTGGTGCCATAAACGAATCTATAAAAGGCCAATCCACTATTCTTTCAGGCCTATTGTTTTAGAGTGATGGAGAACATAGTCAGATCAGTGAATTCTATGACCTTGAACCCAAGGATTATTTTAGGGCAGTTGCCAAAGCTTTGTCTTTTCCAACCTGGCCTTGAGTTGGGAATTTAAAGCCTGAGGTCACCATTTTCTTTTACCAAATTCTTCAGCACAGTCAGAAGTAGCTAACTAACCCCTGGTCCTCATACTCTTTTTTTCCACTGCTCTGTTGCAGAAGCTAGTTGGTTACCTGACTTCCTTTCTGCTTCTCTGTTGCAGAAGTTAGTTGGTTACCTGACTTCAGATGACTGCAGGTAATAATTTAAGCAAACGTTTTGCCACTTTGTGCCATGAACTGCCATGACCTTGCAAAGGTGACACTAATGTCCTTAATTCTAATAGTAGTAAAAGCATCTCACATTCCTATTCTTAAGGATCTGTTCCCTAGTACCACAGTGGTATGTCAGGAACACAGAGTTATTACAAGTATTGTAGGAATAAAAGTTTTCATATAGGAGCTAGGCTTATGCAAATCTGGGAGTAGCTGTGAAAGTGAGGTTCTAGAAAGGGAAAGTTGAAGGGTTCGAGAAACCATTGCTAATGACTCTACTTCTCCTGAAGCACAGGTGACACAGGTGGGGAAAACAAGCATGTAGGAAAGCCTGAGAAGCTGCATGTGTCTGGCCATTAAAGTGTGTCCATGGCATGGGAGCTCATGTGGAGGTCTACAAAGCTGTGATGTCTGTTGAAGCTGCCAGGCTTGGTGACACTGCCACTGTGCCTGACTACCATTTCCTCCCAATACCAAATGGCTTTCCTTTTGCTACTTCTTTCCACATTTTTCATGGTTTCCTCAGCAACCTCCATCCTGGAACCCTACAGGAAATAGCATACTGGAAAGTATAATTCCAGCCTGAAAAAAGAACGACGGTGCCGTGTTGACAGCAAGGCAGTTCAGCATGTTGTCCAACAATGGGAAATTGGTTCAATAAATTAGGGTGTAGCCATGTGATAAAATCTTTTGCAGCCTATATTAAGCAGGGATCAACCAGAGAAACAGAGCCAGTAGGTTATTTATTTCTTTATGTACTGCTTGCTTGTTTGCAAGGGATTGGCTACACTGGTGTGGAGTCTGATTAGGCGATTCCAAAATCCATAAGGAAAACAGGCCATCAGGAAAGGCAGGCTGGAACACCTGGGCATAAGCTGAAGAAGTAGACCACAGGTAGGATTTCTTCTTCACTGGGGAGCCTCAGCTCTGCTCTTAAAGCTTTCTGATGGATTGAGTCAGACCTACCCAGACTGTCTAGGATAATCTCCTTATGGACAACTGAGTACAGACCTTCATCATATCTCCAAAACACCTTCGTGGCAATATCTAGATAGTGTTTGACTGAGTAACAGGGGACTGTAGCCTAGCCAAGGTGACATATAAGGCTGACTATCCCATAGCTGCTTAAAAGAATGGTGTAGATTGATGATACATGTAGTGTGAAAAATGGTGCTCTAGGAGAACATTTAATGATATGGAAAAGTGCTCAAAGACATTAAGTTAAAAAGACAAGTTCTAAAATAATGGGTCAGTATTATTCTGTTTGTGCAAAAGGATGTCACTTAAGTACAGAGAACATGGACTAATATATCACATGAGAATATCCAGAATGGTAATTACTGAGTGCTGCGAGAACGGGTAGTGAACATTTTTTCCTTTTTGCTTATGTGTATTTCCCAAGTTATTTATAATGAATCAATGATCCTTTATAATAAGAACAAATTTAAATATTCTGTTTTAGATGCATTAGGAAACCTTGCTAATTAAAGAACAGTAGGCCCCTTCTGAGGTGTGTGGGCATGGGGAAGGGTTTCTTTCCCCTACCCCACTCCCTAAGCCTTTTCTTTCCTAGCTACTTATAGACACTAAAGTTATTTGCAAGGTAGGAAGCTCTCAGGTTTTAGAATAGAAATGCTTCCCTCTTACTCCTCTTCTTAACAAGTATGAGTGGATACTGTGTGTGAGATGTTGAAAGTAAGTGTTTAATTTAGTATACACGGTGGAGAGAACCTTTAATATAATATTAATTCATTGTGCAAATTAGCGAGGTTTAATAACTATGTGAGCCATTGGGAATCCTGGTGTGATTCAAAATGACATCTGCATTAATGGTCTAATTAATAATGTATATGTTAATAAGAATCTCATTAAAGCCGGGGTACAATTATCAATGTAGGATGCAATTCTTCAGCATCTGCAGGCCGGTGTAGTGCTCTGGTGATTCCAGTTGCAATTTCCAATGATAAATGACCTTTTAAGTCTCATTAATTGATTAAGGAGACAGTGATTAGTGTAAAAACTCAACTCTTTTGGAAGTACGAAAACCACTGGTAAGACAGTGATGATTACAAATCAGGAGGCTTAGGGGCAGCTCATACAGGCAGCTGGAGGCCCACGGTGAGTAAGAAGAGAGACGGCAGACAGGTAAGCCATGGCCGCTCATCCGTGTCTCCCTCACTACACCCCAGGCCTGGGGATTGAACTCTTCTGCTATCCACAGTTTAATAAGAATTATATCAATGCTGATTAACTCTTATGGAAAAATATTGTATTATTTTTAGAGGTAGGATCTCGTTCTGTTGCTCATGCTGGAGTGCTGTGGCATGATCATAGCTCACTGCAGCCTCCAACTTCTGGGCTCAAGCCATCCTTCCACCTCAGCATCCTGAAGTAGCGGGGACTACAGGTGTGTACCACCATGCCTGGCTAATTAAAAATAGTTTTTTGCTGGGCTCGGTGCCTCAGCCTGTAATCCCGCGCCTTTGGGAGGCTGAGGTGAGTGGATT
>NW_007211700.1:50925-68023 GCF_000164805.1 Carlito syrichta | reverse complement strand
CAAAAAAAAAAAAATTTTTTTTTTTTGGTAGAGACAGGGTCTTGCTCTGTTCCTTAGGCTGATCTCGAACTTCGGGTCTCAAGCAATCCTCCCTGCCTTTGCCTCCTAAAGTACTGAGATTACAGGTGTGAGCTCAACCCAGAAAAATTATTTGTTAAAATAAGCACCTAAAGTTAGACACCTTTGGTCACTTTTCTCTTTAGTTTAGTTTTTCTTCTTGTTTTCCCATTTCCATTTCAGTCTTACTGGAACTACTTTGATCAAGGCTGTTATTTCACCATGAAGACTTGGCTTATCAATTGGGTAGGGCTTTTTTTTTTTAGTTGACTTATGAGAACATCTTCCATTGTGTTTTCTTTTATGTCCACTATTTCGACTGAGCCCAAGTTTCCAGGGCCATATTGAGCAAATCAACGTAGTGTCAAGATTTTATTCTGTGGTCAATTTTTAGTCAATAAAAATTACACCATGTAGACTTCTAGCCCTTGTCAATTGCATTTTATACTGATTATTACTGACAGTCATCATGGTCGGTTGCTGGGTACATGACTGAGAGCTTATCTTTATTTCTAAGCTAACCTATGAAGAAAAAGTGAGCAAATTTATGAACTAGAACAGACATTAGGAGAGAAGGAAGAGGAAAGGAGAGGGACGGATGCAGAGAGGGAGAGATGCAGAGAGAGATGGAGACAGACACCCAAGAGGTTGCAGCAGTTCTGGCTAACTGACTTTTCATCAAGGTCAAAAATGTCTTGAGGTCGAAGGCAGAGTCAAAGCATCTACTTCTCTGCTTTCCTAATCTCATGGCCCCTGAGTTCGTACTCTCAGCTGGGACTGTGCCATGGGGAACAGAACTGAGTGGGGTATCTGACCTCAAGTATCCGATCAAGGGAGCTGGGTGTGGTGGCAGCTAAGCCATGGAGGCAGCTATCCAGGACAAGGGAGTCACTCAGATGTCCCTCGGTGCCCCCAGCACCTGGCAGAAGACCTGGCCACAGAACTCATGAACTAAAGCGCCTGCTCATCTGTTAATATGTATTTACAGAGACTTTCCTCCATTCCAGGTGATGAGTCAGGATTTGAGGGTCCAACAGTGGAGCAAGCAGTGCGTGGGAGAATGAGGAGGCAGAGGCTGGGAGGAAGCACCTGTGTTGAATATACAAAATGAGATTTAAAAAACAGTAGGTAGGAATTGAGTGACTAACTTTTAAGACTGAAACCAATGCTACTACCCTGACTCATCTGGAAAGCAGGCAGTGCATGACACAGGTGAGCCAAGTGCCTGTTTGGGAGCATGAAGGGGCAATGTTTGACCCCATCCTTGCAATGCTTTCTTCTTTCTCAGTTCTTGGGTCTGTGTCCCTGAAGCCATTACCTCATCCTACCTCCTGGTTTGCTGTCCTGGGAGGCAGTGGGCATCCAGAAAGGTGTCAGAACTCATTATTGTGGCCCTGTCTCTGAGCACTCCCTCTCCACAATGGACCTCAATTTTCCTATTTGTGAACTGGGATTTCTAGCTTCATTCTGCCCAGTGCACCTTCTCATGGGGTCACCAGTGGCAACACTGGTAAGTGCCAGCAGGGCTCTGTTTAGGATCTGTCTATAGGTCTGTGGCCCCTGGAACCCAGGTCCCCCTGCCAGCTCAGGAATGGTTCCAGACAATTAGAACAGCTCCTTGGCTGGGGCTCACTGAGACTCACAATCTCTGACATCAGTGAGGGATTTCCCCCATCACCTGATCCAACATCTCTCCCTCCTTTGAATTCAATTCTTTCTCCTGCTGTCACCATCCTGTGCTCACTTGTCCTGCTGGGATGATTTTCCCTAAGGCTGTCTCATGGTGGGGCTGGGGTCTTTCTCTTGAGGTTAAAACAGGTTTTCAGTGCCTGCAGAGTTGCTTTGGGCCATGTCCAAAGGCTGGCTTGTTCCTATTACTTTGAAGCCTATGAGAAAGAGAGGCCAAACACTTTTTAGGCACCTGCCCTGTGCCAGGCTCTGTGCTGAACTTTTTAATGTCAAAACCTCAACTGCCCAGCAGAATTGAATTCCCTTTACATCTTACTGTTGGAGAAACTGAGGCTCAGGGGATTGCAGTGGCCTGTTCAAGGTCTCATAGGTACTATCTCAGTGCTGCTTTTTTTTTTAGAAGAGTAATTTTACTTTGTTGCATCACAGTTTGTATAATTCCTTCCCATGCATATCATAACTTAGCTTATACAGTTATTCCCTCCCATAATGCCATTTTATTTAGTTTTTTTTTAAATGTTAGAATTGTGGGGTACATGGGAGCATTTATGACATAAGTAAATTGAGTGCAGGTGAGATTTGGGCTTCCGATGAACCCCTTCTCCCACTGATAGTGGACTTGGCATCCAGTGTGTGGTTGTGTACACCTATCCCTCCTCCCTTCCTCCCACCTTCATTTAGCAGTGTCCAGTCTATTGTTCCCACCTTTGTGCTTATGTAACCAGCGATGGGGCACACTTATGAGTGAGCACATGTGGCATTCAGTTTTTTGTTTCTGTGATATTTCCCTTAGAATGATGGGCTCTAGCTGCATCCATGTTGCTGAAAAGGACACAATTTTGTTCTTCTTTATGACTGCATAGTATTCCATCATGTATATGTGCCACATTTTCTCTATCCAGTCCACTTTTGATGGGCATCTGGGTTGGTTTCATGTTTTTGCTATTGTGAACAGTTCAGCCCTGCCTCCTGATGCTCCAGGAAGAGTCTTGGGCTGGTCCCATGGTCTGTCCAGCAGCAAGATCTCCATCAGCCTGGAAACATTTTGGGGCCTGCAGGACCTCACTAAGTGATCACCTCCAGGGTTAGCAGGGGCAGCAGTGCCAATGAGCTCTGCTGGGGGTGGGGTGGGGGGGTAGCTCCTGGCTTAGCCTTGTCTAGTCTAGTCCTATCAGGGGCAGGGGAGATATGTGTGTGTGTGTGTGTGTGTGTGTGTGTGTGTGTGTGTGTGTAGAGAGAGAGAGAGAGAGAGAGAGAAGAGACACCCTACTAGAAGTCAGCCATTGCAGCCTCCAGATGGTGTTAACCAGGATACAATAAATGTCCTTGACTGCAACACAGAATTCACTGTTTTAGAAAGAAGAGGCCCTAGGAGGTGATCTGGTAATACCTCTTTCTGTTCAGAGAGTGGAAGACACTTGTCCAAAGTCATGTCAGGGCAGTACTGGGCTTTACCTGGCCCTTCTGGCCACACCAGGCTGATTCTATCTCCTTTTCTCCCTGGCTCAAAGGTCAACACAGGCAGGGCTCCAGAGCTTTACAAAAGCTTTTCTTTCTTTGCTCCTTCTTTTAAATCTGCCTTTTAGAGTCACTTTCTGCTTTTCCCGTGATCAGAACTTCACAGCAATTCACACACCCTGAGGGGTGAATGCATAGCAGATTGCTAAAGCCAGGCTGTAATTATCCTTCCTTCTGCTCCAAGGGAAGAATTCACTTGCACCAGGATGAATGCTGATGGGTCTGACACCTCTGTTCACGTCTCCTGAGCACCCACTCTGAGCCAGCTCTTTGGGGGTCCTGGAATGGGGGACACAGAGATTAATCAAGTGACACAGCCCCCAGGAGTTATCAGTTTAGCAGTGGACTGGAGATGGGGCCACAAGTAGCTAGAAACAGAGAGGGGCATGGCAAGTGTCTGAGGAGCAGAGTCGTCAAGTAAAAGTTGGGTGGTATCTGGACAGTGGAGGCGGCACCTATGAAATGTGAATAAGCAAAGGTGTGGAAGTAGGAATTGTAGAGTGGGTTTTGACTGTGAGAGAAGGGGAATCATGGGAGTGAGGCTGGAAACGTGTCTGACTATAAGCCCTAAATACCTTCGACCTTGGCCTTGGCCAGAGATTATAAATCAGCTGCTCCAGAACAGACTGAGACCTTCAGCAAGTTTATTTGCTCCCCATGGTATTTTTGTTTTGTTTTTATTTTTAATATTTTCAGTTGGTTGCCAACCTTTAAAAATCAGAAAATTTCACATGAGAAATCAATTTCCAGCTCTCTGGAATAATTCAAAGAACGTGCAACCCTTGGCCTGCATGTCTGCCTGGCCCACAAGACTGTTGTACATTTGGGATGTACGTTTTCTGGGGAGAAGGCCATCAGATCTTCTGCGCTCATCAGATCTTCAGAAGAGCCCACGACCCTCTAAAAATTAGAACCATGGTTGAAGAAGAATATTTAATGAAAGATGTTCACAAAATAATACGTGGAAAAAGTGACAGGAAATATTAACTGTACAATGACATTTCAGAAAAATATATCTATTTATAGAAAACATTGGTTATCTATGGGCAATGTGATTAAAGGTGAGTTTTATTTTTTTCTTTGCTTGCCTCCATTTTTTGAAAACAGAGGACGTACAGAGCAAGAAAAATACTTCAAAATTAATTTCTAAAGTAAATCTGAGACGGGTGACAGTGTTTAAAGCCTTTCAGAATTCCCTAACCATATATGGGAGGAAACTTTGTCTCTAGTCTTCCAGCTAAGATCCTTTCTGCTCTGGATCAGCGACACTTCCAGCCTTCCCTGCTACTGTGTCTTTGGACACTGGTGACCATCCGTCCCTTCCGTGTACCCTAGCATCTGGTGGTGGTGCATCTCTGCTTCTTCCACCCTCTGTTAAGTCCCTGTTTATCCTTCCCAGACAGATTACACGTCACCCCCTTCAAGCAGCTAGCCGCTCTTCCCTGGCAGTCTTCCACCCCTTCTGTTGTCACCCTCTGTTGCTTGCTCCCTTACCTGTAGGGTTGTCTGTAAAGCATGGGCCTGACTCTGCCGCTGGACTCTGGGCTTTTAGGGTGCAGGGACTGTGACTCCTTCATTTGTTGCTTGTTCATTGTGCCTTGCTTGCAGTGTGTGATCAGAAAATGTGTGTCCAGGCTAAGCACAGTGACTCATACTTATAATCCCTGCACTTTGGGAGGCCGAGTTGGGAGCATTGCTTGAGCCAGGAGTTCAAGTGCAGCCTAGGCAACATAGTGAGACTTCATCTCTACAAAAAAATTTAAAAATTAGTGGGCGAGTGACATGCACCTATAGTCCCAGCTACTTGGGAGGCGGAGACAGGAGGATCACTTGAGGTCAGGGGGTCTAATCTGCAGTAAACCAGGACTGCAACACTGCACTCCAACCTGGGCTATACAGGGAAACCCCGACTGAAAAATAAAAAGAAAAGAAAAGAAAAGGAGTGTCCAACTCAGTTGACTGGTGATGAGGGGAAAAAAGTGAGGGTTTAGTCAAAAAACATGGATTCAAGTCCTGCCCTGACTCATATGCTTGTGTACTGACCATGGACAAGTCTTTTTGTTTATCTATAAAATGGGCACACAGACCTGTTCTGAAGACTGAGCGAAACAATGTATGTGAAAGTGCTTTAGAAACTGCCAAATACTAAGCAAATGATGGATTACTGCTGTCGCTCATTTCCACTCCTTTAGGGCAGCTTTTCCTGAATGTTCTGGATGGCATAGACTAACTTATCAAGGTCACTTACCAAAGTCACCTACCAACTTACCAAGGTCACTTGGTAAGTTAGTGGTGGAGCTGAGACTGGGATCCAAGCCCTTTATAGGCCATCAGCTATCCGTTAACAGCAAGGGTTGAAAGAAACTAGGAGATGTGATTGGGAACCGGTAATTGACGTCTCTGTGTAGGTGCTATGGTTTCCTCATCAGTTGCAGCTGGAGGATAAGGGAGGGGATGGTTTTCACCCTGACTGAGCCATCCCAGTCATTGCTGGGTCACAGCCACCTTTTGGCTCTGCTTGGCTTAGGAGCAAGTGCAAAGTGCCTGATCGAATCTCTCTTTGCTCTTCTCTTTGAGTACCAAGTGTCCTTGGCTAGATGCTGAACTAAGAGCTGGACTGGGATGGGACTGGGGAGATGCTTCTGCTTTAGGTTTACAGTGGGGTGGGCAGTTAGAAGTCTGGAAGTTGTCACTGGGCACACTCAACTACACCTGCGCATCAGCACCACAGAGGCCAAAGCCAGCGAAGATGCTGGGTGGTGGAAAAATGTGCTCCTAGGACTTGAGCTAGGCACTGACCATGAAATGATGTGATGAGTGTGCATGGGGAGAGAGAGAGGGCATAAAAAGTTGGGACATTTGGAGCATAAATTCTGTACCAAGTCAGATGCTGTATGCTGAGGGCAGGAAAGGGGCCTTGCATGGGAAGCTGGGATTCCTCAGTTCTGAAGCATCCCAATGTTCCTGAGCCCGCAGAGCTTGAAAAACCTTGTTTAAAATGCAGATTCTGGGATGTGGCCTGGACATTGGAATTTTTTAAAACTCTCCAAATGAGGCTGATACTGCTGGTCCAGGAAGCACACTTTAATTAGCAGAAAGTCTCCACACTGCTATATGTTCATTTGTCCGCCATCTGCCCTGGTCTCTCTCTCTCTCTCTCTGTCTCTCAATCTTTTTGTTTCTCTCACTCTCTGTCTCTCTTTGTCCCTGTCTTTCGTCTCTGTTTCTCTTACAAACACACACACACACACACACACACGCGCGCGCGCGCACACACACACACACACACATCCCTACCATCTTCCTTTTAAATACCATGTGTCGAATCAAGAGGAATTTTCCATCAGGGATGCTGAGCCCCACAAAAGGTGACTGTTCATGAAAACACTGACTGCACTGCTAACCTGTCAGCCTGACAGAAACGCAGGGACACCAGGGGCAGAGCTGGGATGGGGTGAAGCAAGCCAGGTGCTGGGGCACAACATTTAAAGAGACCCTCACTCTCAGATTCCTGCAGATGCTGACCTTGCAGTTGTACAAACCTGAGAGTGAGTGTCTCCTTAATTTTCCTCTCCAGGTACCTCACTCTAGCCTGAACCTGCCCAGGGTCTCTTGCCCCCTCCTCCTCTCTGCCTTCCCAGGGTTTTTTTTTTTTTTTTTTCTTTTTTAACTTTGTCCTCTATTTCCTTCCAGTTGCCTCCTCTGCACCTTGCTCTTGGTCTCCATCCCACCTTTCTAGGCACAAGGCAGCTTTCTAAAATAATGGTTTTCAAAGTGTGGTCCCTGGACCAGCAGCATTAGCATCACTGGGGACTTCTTTTTTTTTTTTTTTTTTTTTTGAGTTGGAGTCTCACTCTTTCGCCCGGAGTGCAGTGGCTGCTCCCGGCCACCGCAGCCTCGACCTGTTGGGCTCTGGCGATCCTTCTGCTTCAGCCTTCCAAGTAGCTGGAATTACAGGCATGCGCTACCACGCCCGGCTGATTTTTTGATTTATTGTAGAGATGAGGTCTTGCTGCCCAGGCAGGTCTCGAACCTGTGGGCTTCTTAAAATGCAAATTCTCAGACCTCATGCCAGATCTACTAACTCAAAACCTAGAGGTGGGGCCCATCAGTCTGAGATTAAACAAACCCTCCAAGTGTTTCTGATGCCTGCTCAAGTTCGGGACCTGCTGTCCTTGGGATGGAGGGGGTCAGCAGTCCTGGATTGCAGGCTTGGCTTTGCCCAGTGACAGAGGTCTCTGACCCTGGTTCCCCTTTCTGCGTGCAAGAAGGGAGTGGCTGTGGTTCAGCTCCGGCTTTCAGATCTCCTGCTCTCTCAAGATGTGCTCACCAACCTCCCTCCACTGCAGGCCAAAGCGCCCCTGGCAAATGGCTCTCCCTGGGGCAACTCCTGGGCGAGGCCGTGCATCTCAGCCTTGACTGTCTCCACGGACATCATTAGCTGAAGAGTATGACTGGCTGAGGAGTTCTAACCTCGAAAACAGGGTCTAAACAAAGAAAAAAATTCCTGCAGCTGCAGCCAGAGAGACACCGTGTACAGTGGGAAGATGCGGCTCCACTGAGACTTGTCTTCAGTTAACCCTGCCAGGTGTCACCGCAACAGGGAAGGGTGTTGGTGGGGAAGTGCACATTCCTGTGACTGGAGACAGGGGTTGCTCCAAGCAGGCCTTGCCCGATGGGCCAGCCTCGCCTCTTCTCAAGGCCTGTCTCCACAGAAGTAAGGCATCCACTGGCATTCAGTGCCAAAGCCCCAGCAGGAGAGTTTTTGGCTTCCAAGATGGTATCTGGACACTGGCCCTCTGGAGTGGAGGAATGCTGTGTCTCCATAGGGCGGAAGAACAGAAGAGAAAGGACCCTCTCTGCAAGTCCCCTTTAAAGCGGCTTTAATTCATTCCCTCATGACCTAAACCCCTCTCAGTAGGTCTGACCTCCCAACGCTGTTGCATTCAGGATAAAGTTTCCAACACATGAATTTTGGGTGACACATTTAAACCACAGCACCTACTACGTGCTAAGTCATTCTGTTTAACCTGTGTTCACTCATTTAATTCTCACAAAGTGTTATAATAATCCCAGTGTTATCATTAATAATATGAGTACTCTCGGAATATTGTTTTTACTTGGGAAGAAACCAAGGCAAAAAAAGGTGAGGCCACCTGCTCTAGTAGGTGCAGGGTCAGGATTGGAACCCAGGTGGTCTGGCTCTTGACTGGTCGTTAGCTACCAGAATCCCAACGCTCCCTCTCCACAGATGGAAGTTCACCATAAATGAACATGTCAAACAAAAGAACAAGCACAGAGAGTGTCAGAAACCCAGGCTCCCTCTTGGGAATATGACAGGTTAGTTCCCTGCTTTAAGCTTCAATTTCCTTCTCTGTAAAGAGTGTTAATAATTCCTGTGGGGCTACCTTCCCTCCCAAGGCTGTGGTGAGAATTAAGAGAGCGATGGAGAATGTAAATCCAAGATGGATGTCCCCGTACACTTGATGGTGGGAGAAGCTTTCATTTACCTGGGCTCACCTGACTTGCCCAAGCTCATAGGTCAGCTGTAAAACAGCGCTGTCTGTCACTTGACACACAGAAACAGAGCTAGCAGTGGTTCCTCTCTTTATTTTATGGTATATTTGAAATTTCTCATAACAGAAACAAAAAGAGACATGTGGAGCCAGAGTCAGGTTTGGATTCAGTGTGTCTACGTTCAGTGCCAGCATTCTTAACCTCTGGCCATCATAGGGTTGTGTGAAGACCTAACTTTACCAAAACTGGAGAACACCTGCATCTCCACTCAGGCTCCATTGTCCACCTGCAGATGGTGGCCCCTCTGTCAACATTAGAGGAAGACAAGAGGTGCTAAAGGTAAGAAGGCGAGGGAGTTAGCCCTTGGAGCAGACCCCAGGAGTCAAGCTGTCTGTTCCCACCTCACAGTCCTGCTCTAGCCATTCTCAATGGGCCCAGAGAAGAACTCAGGTTGGCCATTTGCATGGTCAGACCTCCTTGTGGAACATGGGCTCACTCAGAACTTGGAATCAGCCTAAAGGCCAATGTCTTTGCCGAATTTTGATCCCTTCTATACTTATGGGGAGGCTGGAGGTTTCTGGGAGAGAAGGAGGAACATTTGCAAGGAAGTAGAAAGCTCCTGGAATGAAAGAGATGGAGACGCCAACCCTTCATTTTGAGAGTTATAATTGCTGAAGCTAACCTGGTGGCCTACAGTGATCTTGAACAAGGCCCTGTGACAAGGATGAACATGGGATAAGAACTCCAAAAGAGAATTCACTGTGAAGGGATGGGGCTGGCACCAGCTGGCTGGTAGCTGCACTGAGGCAAAGTATGAGAGGGACGTGGGCTCTTAGGCTTGGGAGTTGGGCAGTGCTGGATCCTTCTTATAAATCTGAACATTAACCTACCTTATGAATCAGCAAATTTAGTTTTATATATTTAACCAAGACAAATGAAAGCATATGACCACAAAAAGAATTGTTTAAAAAATGTCCATAGCAACTTTATTCACAACAGACAAAAACTAGAAACATCCCAGGTGTCTATCAACAGAAGAATGGACAAATTGCTGTATATCTACACAACAGAATACTACTCAGTAAAAAGAAGACATAAGCTACTGATACACACAATAACATGGTAACTCTTGAAAACAGTGGGCCGACTGAAAGAAGCCTTACATGGTATGACTCAAGTCACATAATGTTTAAAACTTATTATAAAACAAAACAAAAACCAGAACAGTGTCTCTTGCAGGTGGAGGTGGAGGCAGTGGGAAAGGTCTTGAGTGGACTTTCTGGTGTGATAAAGGAAATCTATAGCTTGGCAGATGCTTTGAATTGCACAGGTGAATGACTTTGGCAAAACTCTTTGAATAGTAGACTTAGTATTTGTGCATTTAATTATATAAAAATTTACCTTAAAACTGTAAATACATATGGAACTCTAGTTAATAATATACATATTGAAGTATTTCTGAGCAAATCATATTGCTGAGCACCTTATTTTAAAATGCATCCAAAAAATTAGATGAATAGACAGATGGATTGATGGATAGATATATGATAAAGCAAATAAGGCCAAATGTTAATTTTAGTGTGTATATAGGTGTTTGCTTTACCATTTTTTCAATTTTCCTGTATGTTTGAAAATTTTTATAGCAGAATGTTGTGAGGAAAATACCTGGTGCTAATTGTATTTCTTTTTTTTTTTTTGAGTTGGAGTTTCACTCTATCACCCAGACTGGAGTGCAGTGGCCGCTCCCGGCCACCGCAGCCTCGACCTGCCGGGCTCCGGCGATTCTTCCGCCTCAGCCTTCCAACTAGCCGAAATTACAGGCATGCGCTACCACGCCCGGCTGATTTTGTGATTTTATTGTAGAGATGAAGTCTCATTGCCCAGGCGGGTCTCGAACCCGCGGGCTCAGGCAATCCACTCACCTCAGCCTCCCAAAGGCGTGGGATTACAGGCTGAGCCACCAAGCCCGGCTTAATTGTATTTCTTAACTGGACTTTGACTGACATAGTCAATGTGTATACTCTAATTTACTCACATATTCTTCTATTTATTGACATTTAGACTGACATTGCTTACTGTTGCTATCAAGGTTTCAAGCCATATATGTGTATTTCTGTGTACATGTAAGAGTATATTTCTCAAACAAAGACCTTGTAGCTTCGCTGGATGTAAGGGTCTCCACCACTTTACAAGGGGCCAGGGAAACCAGGCCCAGAGAGGGAGATGATTTACTCAGGGTCACATATGAAGTCTATGATGGAGCTGGAACTAAGTCCCTACTCTCATGCTCTTACTATAAAAGTTAGAATCCTTTCCTTGCTTTTTTGGTTTTCAGTCAATGCCCATCTCTGCCTTGGGGGAGCTAGAAATGGCAGAAACTAATTAGGTTGGGATGATAAGATCTTTAGAGAAAAGTAATCAGCTTGGGGAGAAGGCAGAAAGAAGGCAGCCACTCTCACCGTCAACTTCACCAGGGCCTCCATGACTAACTCAGAGGTGCAGCAAAAAAAGCCTATTGCAGACAGAGGCTTCACCTTTCTCAATGCACATGTCTTGGCCCATGACCACCTATAATAAGAGAGCTGGACTTCCAATTTCAAAATGACAGCATAAAACCAAGCTGGCTTCACTCTTCCTATACACTCTGCCATACAGATAACTACACAAATATACAGCACCAATATTATCATCAGTAATATCCCAGAACTCAAATATGAAGATGAAGTAGTTTCTCAGGGCCACAGAGAAGTGAAAAAACTCTGAGTAGATAGTAAGAGAATTGGGCTTCCACAGTTATTACTCCCATTCCCCCATTTTGCCTGGTACCAAGCACATGGAAAAATTTTTCCCAACTCATGGTTTCTATACTAGAATATGTGAGCTTGAGGTGGACAACCAGATTTCCCACCATCTCTGGCAAGAGTGTGTCTCTGCCTAAACCACGGGAAGCATCACAAGTGCCTGGAGGGTGAACTTTCCCTGAGGAGAGACAGAGGAAAAGGGAGGAGGTGGGACAATCAACCCCAGCTCTGGAAACTCTGCCTTGTAACCCTGCCAAAGGAGATATCAAATCAGAGTTGCTGTTCAGCACACCACACTGCTGAGCACAGGCCCCCCTGGACACAAACCCCTAGCCAGCTTTCCATTACTTCTAGGATATCCCTTTTGGACCTCCCCCAGTCAGGAAGGGAAGTGCTGAAGTCATTGACAAAAGCCAAGGTGAATGTGGGCTTAAGGTGCCACCTAGAGCCAGTGACCTAGCAGTAAGGAGCCTATACGCAAATATATCCAATACAAAGCAAAACAAGTCAGACAGAGAAAACCGGAATACATAATTAATTCTTCAATGCAAAGACATAGATATGCATCCATAAGAAACAAGAACAAACAGGGAACTATGATTTCCCCAAATGAACAAAGCAAGAAACCAGTAACTGAACCTAATGAGACTGTAGTGAACTCTCTGACTGACAATTCAAAATAGCAGTTTTAAGGAAACTCAGTAATCTCAAAGAAAACATGAAAAAGCAATTCAGAAGTTTATCAGAAAATTTTAACAAAGACTGAAATAATTTAAAAAATCAAACAGAAATCTTGGAACTGTGAAATATATTTACTGAACTGAAAAATTAATTAATGTCTCTCAATAGTAGAATAGATCAAGCAAAGGCAAGAATTCATAAGCTTGAAGAAACGCTTTTGAAAATACAGTCAGAGAACAAAAAAAACCAATAAAAACCAAGGTTGCTTACAAGATAAAAAAAATTACCTCAAAAGATCAAATCTAAGAATTATTGATGTTATTAGAGAAAGTTGAGCAAGAACAAGGAGTAGAAAGCTTATTTAAATAAATAAAAACAGAAAACTTAAATTTAATTTATTTAGTTATTTAAATAAATAAAAATAGAAAACTTTCCAAAACTTCAGAAAGATATAAACATCCAAGTATAGGAAGGTCAGAGAACATTAAACAGAATGACCCAAATAAGATTAACTCAAGACATATAATAATTAAACCCTCAAAGATCAAGGACAAAAAGACAATTCTTAAAGCAGCAAGAGAAAACAAGCAAGTAATATATAAAGGAGCTCAAATTTGTCTGTCAATAGACTTCTCAATGGAAGCCATACAAGCAAGGTACAGACTTCTCAATGAAAACCATAAAGGCTAGGAAGGAGGGAAATATATACATATATTTGAGTTGGAGTCTCACTCTGTCACCCAGACTGGAATGCAGTGGCATGCTCCCAGCCACTGCAGCCTCAACCTGCTGGGTTCCAGAGATCCTTCCACCTCAGCCTTCCAAGTAGCTGGAACTACAGGTGCGTACTACCTTGCCTGGCTAATTTTTGATTTATTGTAGAGATGAGGTCTTGCCAAGTTGCCCGGGTGGGTCTCAAACCCGCAGGCTCAGGCAGTTCACTCACCTCGGCCTCCCAAAGTGCTGGACTTACAGACTGAGCCACCAAGCCTGGTCAGAGGGAAATGTTTTCAAAGTACTGAAAGACACAAAAACAAACAAAAACCTGCCATCCAAGAATACTGTATTCAGCAAAGTGATGCTTCAACTATGAAGGAGAGACAAAGTATTTCCTGACAAAGAAAAGCTGAGATAATTCACCACCACCAGATCCATCTCATGGGAAATGCTTAAGGAAGTTTTTCAATTTGAAAGAAAAAGAATTAACATGCAAAAAACAAAGTAAAAGAACAACAACAGAGGAAGGTATAAAGCCCATTGGTAAAATTAAGTGTGTGGAGAAGCCCGTAATACTCTAACACTATAATTATAGTATGCAATTCACTCATAACTCTAGTATGAAACCCAAAAGACAAATCTATCAAAAACAATAATAACTGCAACAACCTATTAAAAGATAGGTAATGAGCCGGGCTCCGTGGCTCAGCCTGTAATCCCACACTTCGGGAGGCTGAGGTGAGTGAATTGCTTGAGTCCGTGGGTTCGAGATCCGCCTGGGCAACTTGGCGAGACTTCATCTCTACAATAAAAAAAAAAAAAATTAGCTGGGCGTGGTAGCACATGCCTGTAGTTCCAGCTACTTGGAAGGCTGAGGCGGAAGGATCGCTGGAGCCCAGCAGGTCGAGGTTGCAGTGACAGGGAGCGGCCACTGCACTCCAGTCTGGGTGACACAGTGAGACTCCAACTCAAAAAAAAAAAAAAAAAAAAAGATAGGTAATGTAAAAATATGTAAATTGAGAAAATTGAAAGTTAAAATGTGGGGGCAATGATGTTAAATTGTCGATTTTTCTCTGTTGTTATATTATTTGTGATCTAAGATAAGGTGCCATCTTTTAAAAATAATTTATCATATCAATAAGATTTATTTTGTAAGCCTCATGGTAACTGCAATACAAAACTCCATAATAGATTCACTGAAAATAAAAGCAGTGATTTAAAAACATCAGAGAAAACCACTTAATCACAAAGAAACAGTAAGAAGTAAGAAATGAAGAGAAGAGTTATAAAACAACAAGAAAAACAACAAAATAGAAGTGGTAAGTCCCTAGTTATGAATAATAATATCAAATGTAAATAGATTCAATTCTCCAATTCAAAGGCATAAAGTGGCTGAATAGATAAAGAAACAAGACTCAATTATATGCTGTCTATAGGAAATCCACCTCACCTATAGAGATACATATAAACTGAAAGTGAAGGGGTGGAAAAGATATTCCATGCAATTGGAAACCAAAAAAAAAAATCAGGGGTAGCTATATTTAGATATAATAAATTACAAATCAAAGATGGGTCAGTATATAATGATAAAGTGTCACTATTTAATTCAGCAGGAAGACATAACAATTATAAATATATATGCACTCAACTAGAGCCCCAAGTATATGAAGCAAACATTAATAGACCTAACAGGAGAGATAGATTTCAATACAATAATATTAAGGGACTTTAACTGTCCTCTGTTAAATAGGAGAGGACTCTGATCTCAGTAGTAGCCAGATCATTTAGACAGAAAATAAGCAAAGAAACGTCAAAGTTAAACTATATAACTCAACATAATAAGTCTTGCTGACATTTACAGAATATTTTACCCAACTGCTGCAGAATACACATTCTTTTCATCAGCACAAATAACATTCCCCAGAATAGACCATATTATAGACCACAAAACAAGCCTGAATGAATTCAGAAAAGAAGTCATATCAAGTATCTTTTCTGACAACAATGACATACAACTAGAAATAAATAAAAAGTAAAAACTCAGAAAATTCACAAACACATAAAAATTGAACATGCTCCTAAACAACCAATGGGTCAATAAAGAAATTAAGAAGAAAAATAAAACATTTCCCGAAACAAATGTAAGTGGAAATGCAATATACGAAAATCTATGTGATACAGCAAAATCAGTTTTAAGAGGAAAGTGTATAGCAATACATGCCTATGTCTAAAAAGCAGAACAACTTCAAATAAACTACTTAGTGATTGACCTAAATTAACTAGAAAAGCAAGAACAAACCAACCCAAATTAGAAGAAAGAAAGAAAGAAAGAAAAAAAGAAAGAAAGGAAGGAAGAAAGAAGATCAGAGGGAGGTGGGATTGGCAGTAGTGGGAAACCATGGGGGGGGAACACCTCATCAATAAGGGTACCTGCATAATGAACATTGGTATACCTAATCCTGAATTGTACCACACATCTTTAAAATAAAGAATTAGCCGGGCTCGGTGGCTCAGCCTGTAATCCCGCGCCTTGGAAGGATGAGGTGAGTGGATTGCCTGAGCCCGCAGATTCGAGACCCGCCTGGGCAACTTGGCCAGACCTCATCTCTACAATAAATCAAAAAATTAGCCAGGTGTGTTAGTGTGCGCCTGTAGTTCCAGCTACTTGGAAGGCTGAGGCAGAAGGATCGCCGGAACCCAGCAGGTCGAGGCTGCAGTGGCCAGGAGCAGCCACTGCACTCCAGTCTGGGCGACAGAGTGAGACTCCAACTCAAAAAATAAAAATAAAAAATAAAATAAAATAAAGAATTTAAAAAAATTTTATAAATGCTTTTATTTAAAAAAGAATAAAGATCAGAGCAGAAATAAGTAAAATTGAGATTAACAAAATACAGAGGATCAATGAAACAAAAAGTTATTTTTTTAAAAGATAAATAAAATGGACAAACCTTTAGCTCGATTAAGAAAAAAAAGAGAAGACACAAATGAATACAATCAGAAATGAAAAAAGAAACATAATAAGTGAGACCACAGAAATATAAAGAATCAAAGAGACTACTATGAAAAAATGACACACCAACAAATTGAGAAACCTAGAAGAAATGGATAAATTCCTTGACACATACACTCTATCAAGATTGACCATGAAGAAATAGAAAACCTCAATAAACCAGTAAATAAAGCAAATGAGATTGAAGCCATAATAAAAAGTTTCTTATCAAAGAAAAGTCCAGGACCTGTTTTGTTTGTAGGCAACATGATCTTATACTTAAAAAAACCCTAAGGACTCCAGCTGTAAAACTTTGAACTGATAAACGAATTCAGTGAAGTTGCAGGTTACAAAATCAACATTACAAAATCAGTAGCATTTATATATACTAAAAGTGAATAGCGAATATATATCAATAGTGAAGGTAGAAAAGAAATCAAGAAAGTAATCCCATTCACAAGGGGTATAAAGAATGTAAAATACCTAGGAATCAATTTAACTAAAGAAATGAAACATCTATACAAGGAAAGTGATAAAACACTGATGAAAGAAATGAAGAGGACACACAAAAAAAGGATAAAAATATTTCATGCTCATGGATTGAAAGAATTTATATTGTTAAAACAATACTACCCAAAGCAATTTACAGATTCAATACAGTGCCTACCAAATTACCAATAAGTCTTCACAGAAATAGGGAAAAGTCCTAAAATTTATATGAATCCACAAAAGACCCTGAATAGTCAAAACAATCCTGAACAAAATAAAAAAGCTGGAGGCATCACACCACCTAACTTCAAAATTTGCTACAAAGCTATAGTAACCAAATCAGCATGAAACTGACATAAAACAGACACATAGATCAATGGAATAGACTAGAGAACTCAGATATAAATCCATGCATTTACAGCCAACTCATCTTTGACAAGGTGCCAAGGACATACAATGGGGGAAGGACAGTCTTTTCAATAAATGGCACTGGGAAGATGGAATAATTATATGCAGAAGAATGAAACTAGACCCCTATCTCTCACATGCAAAAAAATAATGGATTAAAGACTTAAATATAAGACCTGAAACTATGAAACTTTTAGAACACATTGGTCTAGGCAAAAAAAAAAAAAAAAAA
>NW_007211700.1:14689-50709 GCF_000164805.1 Carlito syrichta | reverse complement strand
TTTTTTTTTTTTTTTTTTTTTTTAAAAAAGTGTTTTAAAGAGACAGTGTCTCCCTTGTTGTGTAAGCTGATCTTGAACTCCTGGGTTCAAATGATCTTCCCACCTTGGCCTCCCAAAGCACTGGGAGGATTATAGGCGTCAGTCACCATGCCCAGCCTTAGAATAGACATTTCTCAAAAGAAAACATACAAATGTCCAACAGGTATTTGAAAAAAAAAAATGCTCAACATCTCTAATCATTAGAGAAATGCAAATCAAAACTACGAGATATCATCTCACCCAGTTAAAATGGCTTTTTATTTTTACATTACTACTGTTGGTGAGAATATAAATTAGTACAGCCACTATGAAGAACAGGGTGGAGGTTACTCAAAAACTAAAAATAAAGTTACCATACAACCCAGCAATTCCACTACTGGATATATATCCAAAAGAAAGAAAATCAATATATTATAATGATATTTCCACTCCCGTTTATTGCAGCACTATTTACAGTAGCCAAAATATAGAATTGACCTGTCTATCAATGTATGAATGGATAAAGAAAATGTGGTATATATACACAATGGAATGTTATTTAGCCATAAAAAGATTGAAATCCTGTCACATTTGCAGTAACACATACAGACCTGGAGGTCATCATGTTAAGTAAAATAAGCCAAGCAGAGAAAGACAGATATCACAGGCTCTCTCTCATATATGGGGCCAAAAAGTGGATCTCACAAAGATAGAGAGTAGATTCGTGGTTATGAGAGACTGGGAATGGTAGTGGGAAGGGGGGTAAAAAGAGAGGTTCATTAATGGGTACAAATATGTAGTTTGATAGAAGAAATAAAACCTCGTGTTAGATAGGTCATTGATTAGGGTGATCATAGTTTACAATAACCTATTGTACATTTCAATATAGCTAGAAGAGAATAAATTCAATATTTCTATCATAAAGAAAAGACAAATATTTAGGGCAATGATTACCCCAAGTACACTGATTTGAGCCTTTAAAATTATGTGAATGTATTATATCATCACATGTACCCCCCAAACTATATATGTCTATTATGCATCAGTAACATTTTTAAACCAGTTCAAAGAACAATAACAAAGGAGTAGACTGAACTGGTGGGAGATAGTGCCATTCTAGGGAAAGAAGCTGCCACTCAGACCTGGGAGGACATCCATAGACTTCTGGAGCTACCAGGGCCAGTGGATGCATAAAGGCAGCCGGAGCCAGATAGGTTGGAGCTCCCCATTCCACTCAGCGGCGGAAGAATAGAAAGATGAGAACAGACAAGACCAGAGGTGAGAAGAACCCTACAAGGTGGATGAGGAACCTGGGGGAGGGGTGATGCTAGCCCCAGAGGCGAGGGAGACAGGAGGGCAGATCCCAAGGGTATGGAGAAAGTGTAAGTACTAGGGAGCGATTTAGATGTGGAGGGGAGGACAGGGAAGAACAGGGGTGCCCCAGATCTCACCCTAACCTCTGTGTGTGCAACAGTACTGTTGGCCATTCAGAAACCAACATTTAGGGTATAGAATAATAGTTGGATTCATTTTTAGATATAGAAAATGTCAGAGGGAGTGCTTGATGATTTGAAGATAATTTCTTTTTGATGCAGAAAAGAGCAACAAAGAAACAAAAAAGCCTCTATTTTTCCTTAAGCCTTTAAGATTAATTTCAAGCCGGGTTCGGTGGCTCAGCCTGTAATCCCACGCCTTTGGGAGGCTGAGGTGAGTGGATTGCTTGAACCTGCGGGTTCGAGACCTGCTTGGGCAACTTGGCGAGACCTCATCTCTACAATAAATCAAAATGAACCGGGCACGGTGGCGCGCGTCTGTAGTTCCAGCTACTTGGAAGGCTGAGGTGGAAGGATCGCTGGAGCCCAGCAGGTCGAGGCTGTGGTGGCCGGGAGCGGCCACTGCACTCCAGTCTGGGTGACAGAGTTAGATTCCAACTCAAAAAAAAAAAAAAAAAAGATTAATTTCAAATTTTATTATTCTAACTGTAAATCCAAATTCCTTTATTTATTTATTTCAGATTCAGTGGGTACACGTGTATTCATTACATGGACATATTGTGTAGAGGTGAGGATTGGATCTCAGGTGGCCCATTCCCCAGATAGTGAACCTTGTGCCCCACAGATAGCTTCTGAACCCCAGCTCCTTCCCTCCTACCTCCTTACTGGTGTTCCCAGTGTCTATTATTTCCATCTTCGTGACCATTGAGTCCCCACATATGAGTGAGAACATGTGGTGTTTGGTTTTCTGTTTCTGAGTCAGTTTACTTAGGATCATGGTCTCCAACTCCATCCATGTTGCTGCAAAGGACATGATTTCATTCTTTTTTATGGCTGTGTAGTATTCCATGGTGTATATCTAGACCATATTTTCATTATTCACTGATCACTAGATGGACGTTTAGGTAGATTCCATATCTCTGCAATTGTGAATTGTGCTGTGATGACCATGCGGGTGCAGGTGTCTTTTTTATGTAACAACTTTTGTTCCTTAGGGTAGATACCTAATAATGGGATTGCTGGATCAAATGGTAGATCTACTTTTAGTTCCTTGAGTAATCTCCAAACCACTTTCCACAGAGGTTGTACTGCTAACGGTATATAAGTGTTCCCTTTTCTCCGCATCTGCAACAGCATCTATTGTTTTTTGATTTTTTAATAATGGCCATTCTGACCGGTGAAAGGTGGTATCTCATTGTGGCTTTAATTTGCATTTCTCTGATGAGTGATGTTGAGCATGTTTTTCATGTTTGCTGATCCTTTGTATATCTTCTTTTGAGACCTGTCTGTGTCGTTTCCCCACTTTTTAATGAAGTCATTTGCTTTTTTTTTTTTGCTGATTTGTTTGAGTTCTTTGTAGATTCTGAATATTAGTCCTTTTTCAGATGTATAGCTTGCAGATATCTTCTCCCATTCTGTAGGTGTCCTTTGCTCTGTTGATTATTTCTTTTGCTTTGCAGAGGCTTTTTAGCTTAATTAAATCTCACTTATTTATTTTGTTTTTGTTGTATTTTTGGGGGGGGTTTTAGCCATAAATTCTTTGTCTAGGTTGATGTCCATAAGAGTTTTTCCTAGGTTTTTTTCTATGCTTTTTATGGTTTCAGGTCTACATTTAAGTTGTTAATCCATCTTGAGTTAATTTTTGTGTTTGGGAACAGAGGATCAAGTTTCATTTTTTCGCATGTAGCTATCCAATTTTTCTAGCACCATTTGTTAACTAAAATGTTCTTTCCCCAGTATATGTTTTTGTCTACTTTGTCAAAGATCAATTGGTTGTAGGTATTTGGGTTTATTTCTGGATTCTCTATTCTGTTCCATTGGTCCAGGTCTCTGCTTTTGTACCAGTACCATGCTGTTTTGTTGCTACAGTCTGAATGAGATGCCTCCAGCTTTTTGCTTAGGATCGCTTTGGCTATTCTGGCTCTTTTTTGGTTCCATATGAATTGTAGGATTGTTTTTTCTAATTCTGTGAAAAATGACATTGGTTCATAAGGGATATTGGTCTGTAGTTTTCTTTTTTTGTGTGGTGTTGTATCTTTTCCTGGTTTTGCTATCAGAGTGATACTGGCCTCATAGAAGGAGTTAGGGAGGAGTCCCTCCTCTTCAATCTTGTGGAATAGCTTCACTAAAATGTGTACCCGTTCTTCTCTGAAGGTCTGGTAGAATTCAGCTGTGAGTCTATCAAATCCTGTACTTTTTTTGTTTTGGGAGACCTCTAATTACTGTTTCCGTCTTGCTACTTGTTATTGGTCTGTTCGAGGTGTCGAATTCTTCCTGATTCAAGGTTGGGGTAGGGGTTCTGTGTTTCCAAAACTCTGTCAGTTTCCTCTAGATCATCTAGTTTGTTTGCATAGAGGTCTGGGTAATAGCCTTGGATGATCTTTTGAATTTGTATCATATCAATTGTAATGTCTCCTTTTTCATTTCTGATTGAACTAATTTGACTCTTCTTCACTCCTTAATGAATCTAGCTAGTAGTCTATCGATTTTGTTTATCTTTTCGAAGAAACATTTTGTTTCATTGATCCTTTATATTTTTAAAAATTTCAATTTCGTGAGATTCTGCTCTGATCTTATTATTACTCCTTTTCTTCTGCTAGCTTTGGGTTTAGTTTGCTCATGTTTTTCTAGTTCCTTGAGGTGTGATGTTAGGTTGTTGATATGTGATCTTTCAATCTTATTAATGTAGGCCTTAAGTGCTATAAATTTTCCTCTGAGCACAGTTTTGTCTGTGTCCCAGAGGTTTTGGTAACTTGTTTCATTGTTGCCATTCATTTCAAGGAATTTTTTAAGATTTTCATCTTGTTATCTTTGTTGACCCAAGGATCAATCAGGAGCAAATTGTTTAACTTCCATGTATTTGTTTGGTTTTGCAAGTTCTTCTGGAGTTAATTTCTGGTTTTATTCCACTGTGGTCTTAGATGATGCTTGATATGATTTCAATTTTTAAAAAATTTATTGAGACTTGATTTGTGGTCTATCATATGGTCTATCTTGGATAATGTTCCATGTACTGATCAGAAAAAAATGTATATTCTGTAGTTTTGAGATAGAATGTTCTGTAGATGTCTAATAGTTCCATTTCCTCTAGAGTCCTGTTTAACTCCAATGTTTCTTTGCTGACTTTCTGCCTTGATGATCTGCCTATTTGTAGTGAAGTTTAGACGTCTCCCACTATTATTGTATTGCTGTCTACCTATCTATCTTTTTTTTTTTTCTAGTTCTATTAGAATTGGTTTTGTAAAACTTGGGGCTCTGGTGTTAGGTATATATATATTTTAAATTGTTATGTCTTCTCAATGGATTGATCCCTTTATCATTATATAATAGATCTCTTTGTCTTTTTTTTAACTGTTGTCAATTTAAAATGTTTTATTTGATATGAAAATGGCTACTCCTGCTCATTTTTGGTTTCCATTGTGTGGAATATTTTTTCTCACCCCTTTATGTTGAGTCTATAGGAGTCTATGTGAATTAAGTGGGTCTCTTGAAGGCAGCAGATATTTGGGTTGTGTTTGTTTTTGTTTTTTAAATCCATTCTGCCAGTCTGTATCTTTTTAGTGGGGCATTGAAACCATTTACATTCAGAGTTAATAATAATATGTAAGGTACTATTCTATTCACCATACTGGTTGTTCTCTGGTTACCTGGTTTATTTATTTTCTCTATTGCATTGATGTTCCATAAAACCTGTGAACTTTATGATTTCCAGCATTTTTCTACTGGTGTGTTTCAAACATTTGTTTCAGTATTTAGAACTCCTTTGAATATTTCTTGTAGACCCAGTCTAATGGTGACAAATTCCCTCCGCATTTCCTTGTCTGTGAGGGACTTCATTTCTCCTTCATTTATGAAACTTAGTTTTGTGGTATACAAAATCCTTGGCTGACAGTTATTCTGCTTGTGGAGACAGAAGAAGGGGCTGCAATCCCTCTGGCTGGTAGGTTTCTGAGAAGTCTGCTGCTAGTCTGATAGGTTTATTTTTGTAAGTTATTTGATGTTTTTGTTTCATTTCTCTTAAAATTCTTTCCTTTGCATTAACTTTGTATACCTAAATGATTATATTCCTTGGGGATGAACTTTTTAGCAATGAATCTTATGGGAGTTCTTTGTGCTTCTTATATCTGCATGTTTAGATCTCTGGCAAGGTCAGAGATGTTTTCTTTCATTAGTCCCTCAAATAGGTTTTCTAAGCCTGTTGCTTTCTCTTCTTCCTCAGGAATACCTATGATTCTTAGGTTTGGACATTTTACATAATCCCACATTTCTTGGAGACTTTGTTCTGTTCTTGTGATTCTATTTTCTTTATTGTTATCTGATTAGGTTAATTCAAAAGCCTTGTCTTCAAGTTCTGATATCCTTTCTTCTGCTTGCTCTAGTCTGCTGTTAAAACTTTCCTCTGCATTTTGTACTTCCTTTCTCTTATTTCCAGGATTTCAGTTTTTTTTTTTTTTTAAGGTGTTTATCTCTTTGAAGAATTTTTCATCCATGTCCTGAATAGTTTTAAAAATTTATTTATATTGATTTTCAATGCTCTTCTGAAGTTCACTGACCAATTTTTTCATCAACCTTTTGAATTCTATGTCTGGAATCACAAAAATTTCATTTTGGTTAGGGTTCATTGCTGAAGAGTTGGTGTGGTCTTTGAGGGGTTGTTGAAGAACTCTTTTTTTTCATATTGACAGAATCATTTTTCTGGTTCCTTCTTATTTGAGATTGGCAGGGGGCTGATGTTGGCACGGTAGGGTTCCCTTTGTTATATAGCCTTGGTGTGGTGAGTTTCTCAGTTGCCAGATGTGGCAGCCCTGTACTGTATACCTGTACTGGCTCAGTGTCTTGAGTGGCCAGAGTGCCTTGGAAAGTGTTGTCTGGGATTCTAGTGTTTGGGATCAAGTTTTCCCCAAAGCTGAAGTATTGTATCCAATGTGATTGGCTGTACTGTTGATCTCCGGCAAGGAGGTGGCACTTGTAGGGGAAACTGGCTATGATGGTGGTTGTAGGGTTTCTCTTTGGCTAGTGTTGCTCCAAGGAAGTGCCCAGTCACTCTAGGCTGAGGGTGGGACTCTGGGGATTTCCCAAGTTTTTTGTCTGTTTTGAGCCTTTAGGGAAGTACAGGGGAAAGGAGCTGAAGCACTCTGTAAGTGTGTACTCTTGGCTGTCCCAGTGGGGATTAGGAGGGAGTCCCAGGTCACTGGGGCACTGCTGCCATGCAAAACAGGTGCAGAAGAATTCACAAGGAAAATGAGAGGTTGCTATGGCAAGGCATCCCATCCAGCTCCTGTCTTGGTCTCAGGCAATCTATGATCTGAATGCCAGGATATAGCTGGTCTCATGGTCTCAGGTATTCTCAGGCAACCCACCCAGCTAGGAACTGTCTGCAACTTCAGAGTTTGCCTTTGGGGCCTGTCCCCTCCCAGGTCAGCTAGAAAGTAGCCACTCCACCCTGCAAGGGTTGAGTTCCTGGGGAAATGATGGCTGGCACTGCTCCAGGCTTTTTTTCTTGCACCACTCTAGGGTAGAGCACAGCTGTGGGTCAGGCAGTTTCCTGTGAGAAACTGGGGTCCCACAAGGCTCAGTGAGCCCTGCAAGTTCACAGCAGGAGCACAGAACTCCCAAATTCCTGTCACTCACCTTTTCCCTTGTGTCTAGAGGCTGTGATGAACTGTGGTGGTACAGACAAGAGTCTGGTCAGTTCCAGTCCAGCCAAGTTGGAGGAGTTTTTTCTTCTTCTTTGCTCTAAGTGGTTTTTGTTTTTGTTTTTTGAGTTGGAGTCTCACTCTGTTTCCCAGACTGGAGTGCAGTGGCCACTCTTGGCTACCACAGCCTCAACCTGCTGGGCTCCAGTGATCCTTCTGCCTCAGCCTTCCAAGTAGCCGGAGCTACAGGTGCGCACTAC
Source organism: Carlito syrichta (assembly GCF_000164805.1). Classification (NCBI taxonomy): domain Eukaryota; kingdom Metazoa; phylum Chordata; class Mammalia; order Primates; family Tarsiidae; genus Carlito; species Carlito syrichta. The sequence continues at coordinate 43,302 of NW_007211700.1, read as the reverse complement.
CATGCCCGGCTAATTTTTTTGGTTTATTGTAGAGATGAGGTCTCGCCAAGTTGCCCAGGTGAGTCTTGAACCCGCAGGCTCAGGCAATCCACTCAGCTCAGCCTCCCAAAGCACGGGATTACAAACTGAGCCACCGAGCCCGGCTTCTAACTGGTTTTTATCCCTCCTTTGGAGACTTGTGGGGCTTACTGTTGGATCTGTTCCTCTCTGGGTGCTGAGGAAACTCTACTTTGTTTACTCTGCAGGAGAAATTCACTCTAGCTGCCTCATGTCAGCCATTTTAATCCCAAATTCCTTTAAACAGTCTCGTTTACAACTCATTTTATTAAATCCCTTTAAGTCTTTTGAAGTGCATTTATAAATCTGATGCATCCTGTTTATGTTTGGAGCACTTTGCATGCCTGACCTAACAAGCAAAACTTTTTCAAGTATTTAAATTACTCCTGTACATTTAATAAATCAAAATCATAAAATGGTGAATCTCAGGTTCTCATAAACATTTCAATACTGTTTACCAAACTCATAAAATTCCCTTACAACTTTTAATTTAAAATCGCAAATGAAAAATCAATTACTCAATTATACATTTACAATGTAATCTCAGATATGCCAAAATTCTCTTATACATCACAAACCCAGCAAGTGCCAAATATGTACAGATCACTTCTAAATTTAGCACAAATGTGTTATTACTATGGATTAAACTGACTCCATTAGTCTTTCTTGCTTTTTCTTGAGTTAGGGTCTAACTCTGTTGCCCAGGCTGGAGTGCAGTGGCACTATCATGGCTCACCAAAACCTTAGCCTCCTGGGCTCAGAAAATTCTTTCACCTCAGTCTCCTGGGTACCTCAGACTATAGGCATGTATCACCATGCCCAGCTAATTAATGTCTTACTATGTTGCCTAGGCTGGTCTTGAACTCCTGGGCTCAAGCAATCCTCCCGTCTTGGTCTCCCAAAGTGCTAAGATCACAGGCGTGAACCACCATGCCCGGCCAACTTCATTCCTCTGTATTTAAAATTATACCTGCCAAGAATTAAAATAATCCTTTTCACTAAGGGAACTGCTTTTCTCATCCTGAGAGAGCTGAGGTTGCCACTTCAACTGCACTGCCTTCATTTCCAGTGAGCTCAGGTTCTGGGTCAGTCATTATGGCCATGCTGTAGTTACCATCTCACAGGTTGTAGTTGCTGGTTGCCCAAAGGTGGTGACTAGCACTGGAGACTAAAACCACAGTCATCTTGGGTGAGCTCTCTCATGCACTTTTTTTGAAATTGTAAAGATGTGGGGTACAATTCAGGGTTAGGTATACAAATGTTGATTATGCAGGTACCCTTGTTGGTAAGGTATGCCCCTGCCTCCCCTAGCAGTTTCCCTCAACTGCCAATCCTACCCTCTCCCCTGACAGTTTCCCACTACTGCCAATCCCTTCTTATAATATTATAATTGTTCAAGGTCCACATATGAGTGAGAACATATGGTACTCTATTCTTTGTTTCTGTGATAGATCACTAAGTATGATCGACTCCAAATCCATCCAAGTTGCTGTGAAGTCCATATGTTTGTCTTTATTTATGGTTGCATAATATTCCATTGTATATGCACCACATTTTTTTATCCAGTCCAGCTTCGGCGGGCAACGTGGTTGGTTCCATGTTTTTCCTATTGTGAATAGAGCTGCAACAAACATACATGTGCATGTATCTTTTTTGTAGAATCATTTGAGTTCCTCCAGTATATTCCCAATAGGGGAATTACTGGGTCATGTGGAAGGTCAATTTCTAGTTCTTTCAGAAATTGCTACACTGTCTTCCAGAGAGGTTGCTAATGCACTTTTTAATGTGATGTTAATGGGTTCCTAGTCCGTACCATTCTAATGCAGTTAAATTCATCACTCAAGTCCCTTGGATTCGAGTTACACCATGATCTAAATTATGTAACTAATTTGAGTCTGCAATGCACCCTCCCAACCATGTTGCACCTAGTTTCATCCAACAAGTCACTTTATTCAATATCTAACTGAATTCTCTATTCTTTTCCTATTTTTTCCTTTCTAATAGAGATACCACTTGTAACAAAACTTAAAATAATGCCTGCTTGGATTCTATCTGACTCCATGCTTTTGCTGGGTTCAATGGCCAGTAAATTAAATTAATTTTAATGACATTGCACTATGGTTGGGACAAGCCAATGGAGATATAGTGGTGACCATGGATCTTTCTTTAAGAGCCAACAGGGATGGAGTTGACTGACAGTTAAATCCATCACAGTATTCACATAGAGGTCATGCTTCCCAGGGCTGCTTCCAGTCAAAGAATGAGCACAGTGAGGACACTGGTGCTGGCTTCTTCTTGCCTCTGAATTTGAAGAGATCCTTTTACCAGGCAGCCTTTGCTTGGAAACTTTCCACAGTACTGGTCAAGACCTTCTTAGAGCTGCGTGAGATCTGACACTCTTCCTTTTTTGACAATCTCTTCTCACAGTTATTAGACCTGTATCATTGTCTGAAGGCTCTCCCTACCTTCTCCTGCTCCAATGCCCTTTATCCTTCACATGTATTTCTCCTAATAAATCTCTTGTACATCTAACCTTACCTTGGTGCCTGCTTCTTGGAAGACTCGAACTAGCAGAAGTGGACTGTGAGAAAACAGGCAGTCGAACGAGGGGCTTTGGGCCTGGCTCACTTGCTGACTGGCTGTGTCGAGGAGGGCCCCATCCCAAGTGGAATGTGAGGCATGGTAGTCCTTGGCACAAGGCGGTGGTCTAACTGCTGAAGATTTTACAAATGGTCACTTGGGAAAATGTCCCAGTAGAGAATAAACCTTGATGGTACAATGATACACATGTTTGAAGGATATAGAGGGAACAAGGCCAGCAAGGCCTGTGGAATTGGCTGGATTTTACCAAGGTGCAGAAAGATAAAGATAAATTGAGGGCGGTTAACAAACACACATTACCAGACTTCAAACTTTACTATAAAGCTACAATAATCACAACAGCTTGGTATTGGTACAGGAACAGACATATAGACCTATGGAATAGAATTGAGATTCCAGAAGCAAAACCTCAATTTCTCAACCAACTCATCTTTGACAAAGCCTCCACTATCTACCACTGGGGAGAAGAGAACCTATTCAGTAAATGGTGCTGGGAAAACTGGCTGACCACATGCAGAAGATTCAAACAAGACCCCTATCTGTCCCCACACACAAAAATCAACTCTGAATGGATCAGAGACCTAAATGTAAAACCTCAAACCATAAGAACCTTAGAAAATGCAGTACACACCCTTATGGAAATTGGAACTGGCATCCAATTCCTGAACAAAACCCGAAACACACGGGCCATAAGAGATAAGATAGACAAATGGGACCTTATTAAACTGACAAGCTTCTGCAAAGCCAAAGAAGCCATCAAGAGAGCAGGGAGACAGCCCACAGACTGGGAAAAAGTATTTGCCAACTCCATGTCTGACAAAGGTCTAACATCTCGGATCTACAAGGAATTAAAACGTGCTGAAAAGAAAAAAACAAACAACCCCATTACAAAGTGGGCAAAAGATATGACCAGACACTTCTCAAAAGAAGACATATGAGTGACCAACAGACACATGAAGAAATGTTCAACCTCACTAATCATCAAGGAGATGTAAATTAAAACTACACTGAGATACCACCTAACTCCAATCAGAATGGCCATTATCAATAACTCAAAAAATAACAGATGCTGGAGAGGATGTGGTGAAAAGGGAACACTTCTACACTGTTGGTAGGAGTGTAAACTAGCACAACCTCTATGGAAAGCAGTGTGGCGATTTCTAAAAGCTCTAAATATCGACCTCCCATATGACCTCGCAATTCCCCTACTGGGAATATACCCTGAAGAACTCAAGTCACTCTATAAAACAGATACCTGCACACGTATGTTTATCGCAGCATTGTTCACAATAGCAAGAACCTGGAAGCAGCCATGCTGTCCATCAAGAGAGGACTGGATTGAAAAAATGTGGTACATATACTCGATGGAATACTATGCGGCCATAAAAAAGAACAAAATCATGAACTTCGCAGCAACCTGGATGGAACTAGAGTTTATAATACTGAGTGATCTCTCCCAGAAACAAAGATCTGAGTATCACATGTTCTTACTCATAAGTGGACCTTGAACATCTATCGTAATACTATAAGAAAAGGATTGACAGTGGCGGGAAACTATGGGGGGGTGCGGGGAGGGGAAGGGAAGTGGGATTAACGGTAGTCAATATCTGTCTGGGGACGGGGGGACACCCCTTATCAACAAGGGTGACTGAATGATGCATATTTGTATACTGAACCCTTAACTGTACCCTGCAATTTTAAAATAAAAAATATGTTTAAAAAAAAAAACAACAGTTAAAGGCTAAGTGTGAGAGCCAGAGTTGTTTCTTTGGTAGATCACGAATAAATTCTTACCTTTGCAATGAAAGCAGATGTGACTTGATAGAGTGGCAAATAGCTATAGACGTTCAAATTCTCAGCCGAGGCAGGTCCTGGTTAGGAAACCTGGGACCTTGAAACATGAGTGGGGATTTCTGTGCTGTGTCCTCAAGAATTTTGACTCTGTGGATTCTTCTGAACCACCAGCGTTGACAGAGGTAGCCCACCCCCTTGTAGGAGTTTGCATTTCTACCTTGTGGGAAGACACTGCAGAAACCTTGTACTCCCCCCCAACAATCCCTCATCCCTCAAGGAAACAGGAGTCCCCTCCTCAGGAGTTGCTCCCACTTTATTAGCTGCCAAATTGATAACTAGGCCTAAATTGTGGCAGAACCTGGTTTGGGACCTACAGAGTATGATAAGGGAGAAAAGAGATTATATCTCAAAGGAGGTATCAGAATTAGGTAGCACATACTGGGGGAAACCAGTGGAGTAGCCCTGGGATTGGATGTTGGGCGTGTTTGACAAGAAGAGTAGAACATACAAGCTGCATAAAACAAAATTTATTGACTTGGGGGCACTTTTTCAGGACACTAGTGCTTAACACTCTGGCAAGGACTCCAGGGTTAGAGGTAAACCTGCTGCTTAGAAGAAGCCTGACAACACTGATAGCCCATCTGAGCAAAGTGGAGATGTCTAAGTTGCCCTGGCAGATGACAGAAGGAGGAATAAGAGGCTCTGGGAGGTTGGCATGCTGGATGCTGGAATGGGTATTTTAAATGAGGCCAGAAGACCCACCAGAGGATTATGTTCCATGGGACACCCCAAAGACTTATTCAACGAACCATCAAGTCTGTTCTGGTGTGTGGAGCATCTACACCCTAAGTGGAGGCTGTTCTCTGTCAGTCAGGCCTGACAGTAGGAGAGATGGTCACACAGCTGGGTTTGCAGACAGCCATGAGGTTCACAGGCCCTGAAGTAATGAAGGCCAGGTGGCAGTGCTTATGTGGGAGGGGAGTTGTGCAGACAGTGTGGTAACAACCAGTCGCGTTGGAGTAGCAGTATAGGAAGTTGTAGAGGTGTTATAGACTGAATGTTTGTGTCATTTTCTCCTCCCCTCAGATTTCTTGTAACCTGTAACCTTCAAAGTGATGGTATTAAGAGGTGAAACCTTCAAGAGGTAATTCTGTTTAGATGAGGTCATGAGAATGGAGCTCTTTTGATGAGATTGGTGGCCTTACAAGAAGAGGAAGAGACCAGAGTATGTACTCTCTCTCTCTCCACAACTCCCGCCCCCACCCAATGAGGATATGGTAAGAAAGTAGCTATCTATAAGCCAGGAAGGGGCCCTTTCCAGGAATAGAATCATCCAGCACCTTGATCTTGGACTTCTCAGCATCCAGAACTGTGAGAATTAAAGGTCTATTGTTTAAGGCACTCAGTCCATGCTATTTTGCTACAGCAGACTGTGATGGTTAATTTTAGTGTCAACTTAACTGGATTGAGGAATGCCAAGATGGCTAGTGAAATATTGTTTCTGGGGGTGTCCATGGAATGTCTCCAGAGGATACTGAATTGTGGGTCAGTGAACTGAAAGATGTGCTTTCAATATGGGTGTGTTTCACCCAATCAGCTGGGCGTCTTTCTCTCTCTCTCTCCCTCTCCCTCTCTCTCTCTTTCTCACTCTCCTGGAGTGGAACACCTTTTCTCCTCCTGGCATTAGATATCAGACTTCAGGTTCTTGGCTTTTGGATTCTGAGACTTGTACCAGTATCCTCCCGGCAGGCCTTGGTCTTGGACTGAAGTCTGCACCATTAGCTTCCCTGGTTCTGAGACTTCCAGGTGTGGACAGTGCCAAGCTCTGTTTCTCTAGCTTGCATTTGACTTATCGTGGGAATTCACCTCTGTGATTTTGTGAGCCAATTCCCCCTAACAAATCCCTTTTCTTATATCCTATTGGTTCTGTCTCTCTGGAAAACTCTGACTAATACACAGCCCAAGCAGACCAAAACAATGTCCTTAGTGGTAAAATATGGGCAACCAACAAAGGTGCTGCTTAGCATCTACAATCAGAAGAAGACATGAACAGAGGAGCAGGAGGCTGAGGATGGTTCCCCAATAAAGAAGCATGCTCACTTGCTCAGTTTTAGACCTGAGTCACTTTTTATATCCAGACTCCATTGACTGAAGAGGAGGCTAGGCTAGTTCTTAGGAAAAAGAATCCCAAAACATCACAGCAAGTATATACTGTGATGACTCCCCAATTCTTCCTCCAAGGACATTTACTCAGGTGATTGTACACTGGGGAATGACACATGCATTCTCTGTTGCAACTACTCAACTCCATCATTGTGGTATGAAAGGAGTTGCAGAAAATATGTAAACAAATGTGTGTGACTGTGTTCCAATAAAACTTTATTTAAGGACACTGAAGCCTGCATTTGATACCATTTTCACATGTTACCAGCATTCTTCTTTTGATTTTTTTCCCACTAACCATTAAAAAGCATAAAAGCCATGTTTAGCTTGAAAGGCCATACAAAAATGGGTAGTGGGCTGAATTCATGGGTCATAGTTAGGCAACTCCTACTCTCGTGTGTCAACATTTGTCACCTTAACATTTTGTTTTTAAAAAATCTCCCATCTTGGAGAGCCACCTTGGTCCATGCTGCTCAGGTTCACTCCTGCTTGGGGATAAGAAACTTTGCCCGTGTCTTCTCTCCCACATCTTAAGGTTCCCCTTAAGTTTGAGTCCCCAAGAACTTGAAATTTGGAATCAGTTAACTCATAAACTCTCTACCCAAGTGAGGCTTAATTTTACTTTATTATGTGGAGGAGTATTAATCCCATTCATTCATTACAACCTCCACCACCATATCTCAATCCCCAAATCCAAGTCCTGGGTCTTGCCTTTAGATAACACAGGTCCAATGGTGTGTTTCTTCAAGCAAAACAATCATCCACCAAGGTGAATTTAGCTTTCATCTCTAACATGCAATGACTCTGACAAGTAGCTTTTGGAATAACAAATGTAATCCCCACGGTACATGGCCAACTCAATTCTCACCACAATCCTATGCTGATGAAAAATAAGAAAATTGATACTTTGTGAAGTTGTATTAAGAGTCTAGTGTCAAGCCAAACACTTCAATGAATGGAAACGGGCTTGGTTAAACTGGAAGCATAAAACAAGCGTGGCCATTACTGTCTTCATTCTTATTATTTATTCTGTTCATAGAAAAGGATTCAACTGGCCTGGAGGTTGCAAACTCAAATGTTTTCAGAAGGCAGACAGATAACATGTATGACCAAAAGGGGCTAGGTGTAGGACAAGAGAGAATGGTGGGGACTTAGCCAAACATGTGTCTCCCATTGAAACACATTTAAAATAAACATATATTCGGGTTCGGTGGCTCAGCCTGTAATCCCGCGCCTTTGGGAGACTGAGGTGAGTGGATTGCCTGAGCCCACGGGTTCGAGACCCGCCTGGGCAACTTGGGGAGACCTCATCTCTACAATAAATCAAAAATTAGCCGGGTGTGGTAGTGCGCGCCTGTAGTTCCAGCTACTTGGAACGCTGAGGCGGAAGGATTGCCAGAGCCCAGCAGGTCGAGGCTGCGGTGGCCGGGAGAGGCCACTGCACTCCAGTCTGGGCAACAGAGTGAGACTCCAACTCAAAATAAATAAATAAATAAAAAAAATAAACATACATTGCTATATAGCAGGATGCATCTTAAATAAAGCACCTCCACGGGACAGGGGCAATCCTCGGGCCATCAGTTTGCATTCTCTATGTCTGTCTTTGCCATTTATCCAGCTGGTTTATGCACAGGACTGTGAAGAGTGATATCCTGAAAAGTCGTCCCCTTAAAAATCCCTGATTTTCAACCTTCATTTTAAAGGCAAGTAAAATAAAATCCAGGACAGGGAAGGGACTTGTCCAAAGCAATATAGTCAAACTGCTGAGGCAGAACTGGGATTCAAACTCAATTCACCTTAAGTGTCAACCCCATTTTCCTTCTCCCTCACCACATCCATCTAACAGAGCTCAACCCTGGAGGATGCTAATTCTGGCAGAGTGAAGCCTGTAGCTGCAGATTCTGGCTGCATCACTTAATTCACCCACCAACTGGCCGAGTGAATGAAAAACAGGAGTCAGCTGGCATCACGAGCAAGTGGTTCCCAGCTGCCTCCCGCCGGCCAGAGTTGCCCTACATTTGAAGGTCAGACATCGGCACCCCAGCTCTTCATGTGGAGTTTAAACATTAGGGCCCACATGACTGCAGGCAGCCAGACTGAGGAGGGGGGATGGGCACTCACTGACTCTGGGTTCTGAACAGTGCAGCCACCTTCCTGTCCCCCCACATGGGACTCAGCTGATTTAAATATCACAGCCACGGGAGCCAAACGCACGTTTCAATGTCACCCCAATTAGGGGACTTGCAAGGCTGGATGGGCCCTTGAGGGAAGTCCTGGGATGCCTGCTGGATGAGAGAATGTGGGCCCCACAGCCATGGGGCCCGGCACCCAAGCGTTCTCAGAAAAATGGGGAACTTTGAGGTCCATCTGTGCTGGATCTCGGCAAATCCCAGCCCTTCTGTTGGCCACTGCTGTCAAATGGACTGATCGGATCCTCGCCGTGCGTGTTGGATGGTGTTCTTGTGAGAAATGAGAGGCATAATGAAGGCGAAAATGCTATGTGAATAGTAAAGCAGTGAAGCCTCTTTGTGTTGCTACTGAGGACCCATAAAGCAGCAGTTAAGTGGGAAGGGCTAACACTTTTTAAAGAAGCAAGCTGCTGTTACCATTGTGGTTACCGTTGCTGCTGTCAAAAGGGCTCTATCCCATGAGAAGGGAAGGGAACAGAGTCGCTCCGGAGACTTCGATACAGAGCTATATGAGGACAGAAGGGACTGCCACAGGAGCCAGCCGGCTTGCCATCACCGGGCATGTCCAAGCTGAGGCTGGATTTGTCGGTGATGCTGTGAGAGCACCCAGGCGTCAGATAGAAGGAGGCCTTTCATGTCCCTTTTAGGCCTCGTGTGCTGAGTTTCAGATTTGGTAGGAGGTAAAATGGAGGGGGTACTAGGGACAAAGGTGAGGAAATTAAACCAGGAGCCTGGAGCTATGGGTCCAGTCAAGGTTCTGTCCCAGCTTGCTCGGCCCCTCCCTACTCTGCTCCCCATCCCCCACCCAGGCTCTGCAACCTAGGTGGAGTGGCTCCACCAGGTCCGTGCACCCAGGACTCTTCCAGTTGCCGATGCCTTTTCAAGTGGACTCTCATGGAAGGATATGTGTTGAGGTGCAGGGACAGCGTTGCTTGCCCCTTTCCTCCTGGTGACCTTGGTGTTCCCTTTTTACAATAGAGGGCTCGAGCAACACAGTTTGGAAGCCACACCCTGGGCATTAAAGATGCTTCCTTCAACTCTGGCAATCAGCAAACTTCCCACAAGTATTAGAATTGGGTTCCAGGGTCTTCACCGATTCTCAGTCTTGTCACCTGGAGGCAGCCCTCTCAGGTCTCTGGTCCCTGTTCCTCATCCCCCGCCCCATCCCCGCCTCATCCCCTCCTCTCTCTGTGCCCTGAGAACTAAGGTGGGAGTGTGGATTTGCTTGGGAAAACATTAATGTCTCTGTCGCTGTCAAGAGATGTAGGATGAAAGGAAGTTGTCAGAATTATAAAAACAAGCTTGTGTTCCTGGGGAAATCAGTTCATTTTGATATCCTGGGCTTGCAATTAGTCTGTGGGGAGCCAAGGGTCCTATGATTCCTGAGGTGTCTTACCCATCTTGGTTGTCTGAGTGATCCTGCTGGCAACAGCAGCCGGGATTTGGGGTGGGGAATAGAAGATGTGAATCAGGCTTGATGGTGGCAGCTCAGCCCCTCTCTCCCTCCCAGTGCAAAGGACCCTTCAGTTCCCAGTTTATAACTCCCTGTGTTGCAGGCGAGCTTCAGAAAAGCACTGACAAGTAATTACCCAAGATCATAGGTGAAACTGACTTTGTCTGTCTGCATGCACATTTCTCCTCTGCGAGCTCTTTGAACACAGGGACAGTGCTCGTCTTGCAGGGGCTCCACCTAGCACCCCTCACAAGCCTTTTGCTGGGTCTGTGCGCGCCCCTGCCTGCTGTGTGCTTTTGCTTCCAATGGGCTACGCCTGCGACTCTCTTTCAGCAGCCTGTCCCAGACTACAGGAAACTTTTCCCGTAAGCACAGACAGTACCTGGGAATTTACCTTCCCCACAGCTAATGAATGGCAGGTGTGGGACTGTGGTGTCTAGCTCCCTGGTTCTGGCACAGGACAACTCTGCCTTCACTTATCCTGCAAAGCACTGTGTGAGATGAGACCAAAGCTACCCTCTGTGGGATTCCCCTGCTTAGCTTCTTCCTTTCCCTCTCCTGCTTCTGCTCCCCTTCTGGTCTCCCAGGAACACCTTCTTGATAAATCACGTGAGCACAGGTCCTTGTCTCAGGGACTCCTTTTGTATCCCCAGCTCCTGGGGCAGGCCCTGACTGGGGTAGGGGCTCAGTGATTATGGAGTGAGCAAACAAATGGACCTATGGAAAGGACTGTAGAACTGAATCCCAACTCCTTATCCCACAGGTGAAGAAGCTGAGGCCCAGAGCAGAGAAGACACTTCCCCTGGGTCTCACAAGGAGGCAGAAACCGAGCCTGAGCTGGAAGCCCGGCTGACCGACTCCTGGGTTGGTGGGGTTGTCCCATTGCTGAGCCGCCTCTCCCAGGAGTTGGGCTAGAATGAGGCAGGAATTGTTTAGAGCCTCAGGAGGTAAAGGCAAAGGCCCCTGAGGACTTGCGGTAGGGAGCCATCTCTGCCAAGGTGGGGAGGCAAAGAAGCTGGAGAGTCTAGATTATGTTTGAGAAGCAGAGTAGTGTTCATCAGAGACTCTTCACAACTCAGGGCTGACAGGACATTCGAATTAGGAGGACTCTGTCATCACAATGGCTAGTCAATGGGGGTGGGTATCAGAGCCTGGGAAGGGTGGCATCTGCAGGTGGGGGCTTCTCCTCCTTTCCCAGTGTCACTATGGGCAGGCACTGGGTCTTACAGGGTTAAGAGGAAACCCCACTTCCCGGGGCTCCCTTCTTCCCAGTTTTCTTCTTAGATCTGTCCTGGGCGCCTGTCTGCCTGGGCTCCTGCAGTTCCCTTTGTCAGAAATGCCATTGCCCCATCTGCCTGCTCACTTATCATTCATTCTCCCAGGCACCCCCAGGAAGCCCTACCCATACCCCCACCCTCTTCACTGACCACCTGTGTGTTCATGGGCTCATCCCTTTCCCTCCAACTGTGAGATGAGGAGTTGGGCTTCCCTTCCAGAGTCCTTTCTGTAGCTTTACCACAATCACTGACCCCATAGGCCAATCAGGCCCTGTCCCAGGTGCTGGGGACATATCTTAGGCAAAAGTGTGAAAGTGCCCTGGGAAAAGCAAAACTAGTTCTGCCTCAGATAGTCTAGGGGTAGTTGGGAGATGACATTTGATCTGGGTTTTAAAGTGGAAGAAAGCTTTGCCTGGTGCAGAACAATTGAGGGAATCCAAGAGGAAGAACAAGCATGTCCCTCAGGGGAGGGAAATTCTGGCTGTTTCCCTGGGGGGAGGGGCTGCAAGCGGGGCTGGGAAGTGGGGGTGGGTGTCCTTCACAGAGAACTTTGACCTTTCTGAGAAAGAGGAAAGGCACAAGGCCTGGATAGGAAGCTGCATGACTAGGACACCTCTCTCAGAGGCTGGAAAGGGAAGAAATAACAGAGAACAGGCCACATCTGGGGGCACCTGGGAGTCAGACTCACAGAGGGGACAAGGGTTATGTCCTTGGCTCCATCGCTGACTCCTTGTATGAACTTGGGCACTTACCCACCCTCAGTGACCCCAAATCTCAATCAAAGAATGTCCAATGGGTCCTTGGTCTCAAGCCTCTGTTCCAGGTACTGGGAATCTCAAGATGAGCAAGACAGTCCCCGCTTGGGAGGGACTCTTAGGTGAAGGGAGATATAAGAAGACAGATGATAAGTGGTCCATTTCAATATAACACAGCAAGGGCTGGGATCTGGAATGAAAGAAAGCCTGGCCTGACCTATTTTAAGTGGGGATCATCCGTGATGAGAGTGTGAGGCTGGGGAGACCATCACACTTCTGGCTTCCAAATTAAATCCCGAGTCCCACGGTGGCAGCCACCTGGGCCACCCAGTAGTCTTTAGGATAAAGAAGATAAAACATTAGATCAGTGGTTCTCAGAGTGTGGTCTCTGATCCAGCAGAATGTCATCATTACTTGGGAACTTGTTAGAAATGCAACTTCTTGAGCCCCTCTCCAGACATGCCTGATCAGAAACTCTGGAGGTGGAGCCCAGCAGTCTGGGTTTTCTCAAGCCCCTCAGAGTTTGAAAATCGCTGCATAAGATGATAATTGTCTAGTGGCTTGAGGGTTTGGTAATCAGTATGTGGTATCTGCAGGTTGTAGCAGGCAATCAGATGTTATTGATTAGTTCAATAGATTCTGGAGTTTGTTTTATTTCAACCTCTACTGCTTGATGTATGGTCCAACTAGTATTGACTTCTAGTCCTGTAGCACATCCCTCCTCCTGGTTCCAAACATAAGGTATTTTCAAGTACCTATTCTGTGGCTGAGGTAAGGCCCTTAGCCTTCATTGACCTCAGTTTTCCTGCCTGTGAATTGAGCTGGGGAGTCAGATGTGTGAGCTCAGATGTTCTGTATGCTAGTGACAATTCTGAGGGGGTTATGAGCCAGTCATGCCTTGTGCAGCGATTTTTAAACCTGAGGGGTTTGAGAAAACCCAGACTGCTGGGCTCCACCTCCAGAGTTTCTGATCAGGCATGTCTGCAGAGAGCCCAGACTAGAGGGAAGAGGGCAGACAAACGCAACGAGAGCATGTAGGGCCCAAGACCAGGACAAGCCAAGTACTGAGCACACACAGAAATAGCAGAGCTACATTTCAATGTGCCTAGGAGGTGCTTGAGTTCCCCACGATCTCCATCAGGCCCACGAAATCAACCCAAATAAACACATAGTCTAAGCAAAAGCAGTGAGCGAGCTGGGCAAACACAGCTTCTAGGCAAGTCTCCCAGGACCATGCCCCCCAACTCTTCCAAGTAGGATGCTGCTCTTAAACCTTTCTATAAAAATTTTGGAGTTGCCACTATTGAGGGATCCTGGGCAGCTTCTGGTAAGAGATGGCAATACATGTAGGCTTTAAGAGGTACACAACAGGGCAACCCCTTCGGTCCCCTCCCACTGTGGGAGCCTTTCTGTCCTCTTAATAAATCCTGCTTTCAAAAAAAAAAAAGAGGTACACAACAGCTTTCCAGACAAGCTAAGGCATGGGTACTTGAGAGGTTGGGGTGGTTGGAAGACTACTGTGGCTGGCACGCAGGCAGATAAAGAGGTGGGCAGAAGGCTGAAGATAGTGCAGAGAAAGACCTCAAATGCTTTAAATTTAAATTCTAAGTCAAATGCTTTAAATTTAAATTTTTGCCCGACAGTCCTTAGCAGCTAAGTCCTTTTTAAAAAATAATGGCTTACACAAATCCCTTAATATAGACAGATAATAGTGGCTAACAGTCATCAATTACTTTCTATGCTATGTACCTTGCAAGGATGGATTTCCTAAATTCTCACAGCCTCCTTACACAGCAGACAGTATTACAGTGACCCATTTTACCTTTGGTGAGAGGAAGGTGGGCTTGGAACTCAGACGTGCCGGTGTGTTGTCATACCCTTCTGTGTTCAAGCACCCACCACACGAGAGCAGGGCTGCTTTATTTGAAGTGGGGCTGGGGGCTAGTGCTCTGCTGACTCAGATGTCCCTTCTCCCACAGTGGGGCACCAGGTTCCTCCTTAGGATGTGGTGGTCCCAGGGAGATGGGATTCATCAGACTAACGTTCTGATATGGCCCAGGATTTTGAAGGTGGGGACTTGGTCGCAGCTTGGCACTGCATGGAGACAGGTGGATGGGAGAGGGAGAGAGAGCTGTGAGTGTCCCACTGAGGGAGAAGAGGGCTGCACCAGGCAGAGGCAGGAGACAGAGCTTGGGCAGAGTCCTGAAAGCTTCCCTACAGGCCCGGAGGTCTAGGGATCCTGCCTCTAAGCCCAACCCTGCTGCAACTCACTCTGTGGCCCTGAACAAGACCCTGCCCCTCTCTGGGGTCTGTTTCCCAGTTGTACCATGACTGAGTTGGACTAGGTCAGCAGTTTCCAAACGTTTCATCAATAATATCCAAACACATTTGCAGGCGGAAATTCATTCCATAAAACTGACAAGGGTGACATTATAATAAATTTATGTTTCAGTTCAAATTTATAAGCCCTACTTATTATAAAGTCAACCAATGAGAATAATGAGGCTATTTCAATAATCCAAATAATTTGAAGTTGGACATTGTAAGTAATAGTTGCAATCCACTATCAGCATCAATATTCAATTTATTTCAGTATTTATATTTGGTTTCACTATATTAATAAAATTCTGATTCAGCCTGAAGAGTAGTTGCAAATGGTAACAGATTTTCAAAGTACTTTACCTGACAATCTCAGAACATTCTCTAATTAAACGGATCCTGGAACTTCAGGAGGAATAATAGGCCATTATTTTGTTTCAGGGTTGAATTATTAACAATTACCTAAGCCCCACTCTCGTTACTTAAACCATGAGTGTTAAATTTGGAGGGAGATGATGAGTAGGTTTCTTCGTTTAAATATTCATTGTTTGGTAGAAAATATGTTTCAAATGCAGCTTGAAGGATGTTCAGGATTGTCATTTAAGGAAATCTCATGCCTCAGTGCCCATGTCTGACAGCTCTTCACTCAAACTTTCTGAATCCTCCAATTTTTGTTTTGTATGGTAAGTCCAACCTTTCAAATTCAATTTTATCCTGAGCACATTATCTAGTATTGTAAACAGGGTAACAGTGTGACCCTACATTGCTAAACTGAGTCCATTTATGTTCACAGAAGTCAGACTGGAGGGACTCAAACTTACATCAAGCACTGAAGAGTTCTCCTGATGTAACAGTAGCAAGACTTAAGGCATTTTCCCCATTCCCCAATTATGGTCCAGCCCTTCTGTGGTGTAGAGCAGGCCTCCAGCTGTGCTGGACATTTAACTGAGTTTAGCATGCAAGTCACCTTGTCTTGGGCTCACATGGGTGGCATGATATGCAAGCTTGTGTCCAAGTCTGAACTACCTGTGGGGCCGTGTGAGTGAGCCACCGTCCCACACAATGATGCGTTCACTCAGAATCTGCACAGATACTCCTGGCACAACTGGAGAAGCTTCACCCTGAGATGCATATAGAATCATAGCAGCACAGCGGCACAAGTGTACGAATTGGCGAGCCCCATGGGCTAAACTTCCGGAGGCTTTTGTTTCAAGGTTTAAAATAGTTAAAAAATGTATATTTAGGTAATGCTTGGTAAAGTTACTGAAGCTTCTTCTTTAGGTCCCTGGGGTCTCCAAATGTCCCGGTGTTGAAACAGAAAGCCAGGGCTGACATCTGAGAGCCATGTGCCCTCTGTGGGCACCAGCGTTGTCAACGATGAGTTTATTTTGCCCTCCCATCCCCCCAGCCCTGGATGTTTCCAGGAGTAGAAAACCAAGAAAACCAAGTCCTCCCATCCCCCCACCCCCAGCCTGTGGGATTCCCTTCTACAAAAGTCATTACTGCCTCTCTTGGTCGTCTGCCAGCTCTAAAGTGTCTTTTTAATTGCATCTAATTGGGCCTCATCTCATTAAATCCTTAATTTAAGCCGGAGCGATCCCTCCAGCGCTGGCTGCCTAATGACAAAGGGGCCTGCACTGCCCTTCCCCCTTCAGCACGACTCCCAGTTGGGGCTGCTCTCATTTCCAGGTGGTCTCTCTGGGAGGCTTCTGACAAGTGGCTGTCGTCCTCCGCACGCCTAGTGTGGAACCGAGCCAAGAGGGCTTCCTGGGAGCGGTAATTACTGGTAAAGACTCAACCCTCCACCCCACTGGCACCCTGGCTCACAGACCCAAAGTCACTGCGGCAACAGCGTCCAATTCTAGTGGTTCAGGCATGGAAGGAGAGTGAAGAGAAGACACTGAGATGAAACAATAGTAAACACATAATAATTACAGCAGCCACTACCGAGCACAGGACATCATGCTTTAAACACGTTATTTCACTGGGGATGGTGCCGCTGGCCTTGTGCTACAAGTGAGGACATTCAAACTCACAGATGAAAGGGACAGGACTTAGGATATAAATGCAGATTTTTCTTGCCTCAATTGGAGGGCTCCTCCTGTTTAATCTCCCCCAGTCTGACCTCATCTTCTACCAGGCTCACCCTAGTCACTCCTCTCTAGCTACCTAGCCATCTCAGTGTCCCTTAAACAGGCTATCAATCCTGCCCCAGGGCCTTTGGACTTGCTGTCCCCTCTCTCTGGAATGTTTTTCTCCTACATATTTATCTGGCTCACCTTCTCTTTCCATCAGATGTCAGCTCATGCCTCCTCTCTTCAGAGAGACATTCCTTGACTTCCCGATCACCTTTCTTCATTTTCAATTCCCTTACCCTCTTTGATTTGTGCTATTTTTGTTTTATTTGCCACTGCTGGCGGCACTTATCACTAGCTCTTACTAAATTAAATAGTTATCTGTTTGTTGTCTGTGCCCTTTTTAAAAATGAAGCACTAGGCCGGGCTCGGTGGCTCAGCCTATAATCCCAGCACTGTGGGAGGCTGAGGCGAGAGGATTGCCTGAGTCTGTGGGTTCGAGACCCACCAGGGCAACTTGGTGAGGCCTCATCTCTACAATAAATCAAAAATTAGCTGGGCGTGGTAGCAGATAGTTCTGGCTACTCGGAAGGCTGAAGCAAAAGATTGCCGGAGCCCAGCAGGTTGAGGCTGCGGTGGCCAGGAGCATGCCACTGCACTCTAGTCTGGGTGACAGAGTGAGACTTCAACTCAAAAAATAAAAATAAAAAAATAGAGCACTATAAGAACAGAGAATGTTTCTGTCCTCTTCACTACTCTATGCCTAGTACCTAGAACAATGTCTGGCACATTCTTGGTCTTTGATTCATATTTATTGATTGATTCCATCATTGCAATGTCTAACCATTTCAGGAGGATACACACATTCCAGCACTTCTCTACTATGATGGTTGCCAAGATTGAGATATGTTCTGACTTTCTTGGAATCAGTTCCACCAAAGAGAGGCCAGCAGAATACTTCCCTAAGGATGACCCCAAGACTGCAGTCTAGAGGCCTTAGGATCAGGGGTTTGGGAAGCTGGTTGCTATGGAACACCTAAAGCTTCCTGGATTCCTGCCACAGAGTGGGCTTCCCATGACTGCTCTGAGCTCTCCACACTGCTGGGATCCGAGAGGGAGGCATCAGAGCTGAGTGGGAACAGATTGGATTGTTCATTCTGTTGGTCTGGGCAAGACCTCTCACCTAGCTAAGTATCAGTTTCCTCATCTATAAGATGGGGCTCACCCCACACCCTTCACAGGATTGAGGAGAGGATTCAGTGAAATGAGATATGTAAAGAGCCAGTACCCAGGATCTATTCAACAAATTTCATGCCCATTCTTGGTTTTATGAAACTTCAAAAAAAAAAATTGGAACCTGATTTAATAAAATTCAATATTTTCTTTGAATTTAGTCCTGTCAAGAGCTGTGAAGGGTCTGAGATTTTATCCCACTTATAAGCTAACAAGCTCCCTGCCACAGTTTTATGGATGCTGGCAGAAGACATGAGACTCCAGGATCAGAGACAAAAGACTTTATTACTCATGGTGTTGCAAGTAGCATAAGCTTCATATTATATCAGTTTCCCTTACTCCCCAAGTCCTATGGGGGTGATGCAAACAGCCCAGGTAGATGTGGCATGCATAGTGGGTGTGTATCAAAATGAGGAACTCCAAGTTTAGATAGCCCAAATCTTTCATGACCTGTAAGCAAAGCTATCTTTGCCCCAGAGGTGAAGTGAGGCATTATCTCTTTATTATACAGGACAAAAAAATCTGCCCTCTTTTTTGGAGGGAGACATGATCTCTATCTTCCAAGGCTATTCACTATACAAACACGCATAAAAGAAGATAGTTGGAACAGAAAGCTCTCAGTGCCTCTGCTTGTGAGACATGTAGAAACAGAAATCCGTGGAGTGTTGTCTCCCAAAGAGGCCATTTCCGGAAGAGATCTATAATGAATGGACAACTGTTAAGAAGAGACGTGGTCTGCAAAGAAGAGTCTCCTTGAATTTCTAGTTCTTTCTAGACTGATTTGGATAAGCCTATGTGGCATGCATTATAGGGCCTCTTCACCCCCAACCTAGCCCCTTTGGGCACACACACTTTCCTAGGTGTAGAGGACTCCTAGGTATGGGAGGGTTCAGATGGATGGTCAAGCTGAGAGCCCCTGAAACTCCATTGCCTGCTAAGTTTGGTGCCTGGCAGTGACCATCCCTGAGGATCATGAATAACCTGGTTGAAGACCATTGCAGCCAGACTCATGGAGCTCCCCTTCCTGCCTGCCTACCAACACAGGGAGCAGCACAATAACCCAGAGCTGAGCTGGTGTGGCCTATCCCCATTCAAATCTTGCCATCTGCAGGCATTCATTGGGAGACACTGCCCAACGCATCCCTCTTGAGGAGGGAAGGAGGCCAGATCCTCCACAATTCATTCAGAAAATAGTGAATGAGTGTCAACTCTGTGCCCAGACCTGAGCTGGACACTGGGGACAGGAATGAATCAGACTTGCTCCTTGTTCTATGGTGCTCTCACACTGGCTGGGAAGACAGACATGGCTAGACACAGACATTACAATGCAGTGCACTAGGGGTCATGGTGGAAGTGGGCAAGGAGGAGACAGCTCTCTGCGGGAGTTGAGTGTTGGAGGACAAATGACCAGGCACAGGAATGGAAGGCAGAACACAGGGATAGTCAGTGGTACAAAGAGATGGTAGATTCAGGAAGCGGGAAAACCCTTGAAAACTCTGCCAAGGGATTTCAACTTTAGCTTGCATGCAAAGTGGCCACTGAAGGTGGGGGGGAGGGATACATAAATTCTAGTTATTTTTCGTATTACTGAAGTTAAACGTCCTATTAGAGAAAATTTACAGAATATTGAGCATGAAAGGAACAGAATATTAATCACCCATAATTCCTCCACCCAGGAAAACTACTGTTAACATTTAATGAATTTCTTTCTAGTCATTTTCATATAGGCAACCAGTGACCCAAACCAGGGTCCTAGGATGGCCTGTTCTGCTATATCTTCTTTCAAAGACTGGAATGTGCACAACAAATCATGTTACTTTATTTTTGCTAAATTGGACTTAGAGCCTTCACCCCTTCTCTCACCTCCTGCCAGGATAGAGGCATGTTCAGTCTCAGTCGCTGTGGAGGTTGAGGGCGGCATCTCACCCTCCCTGTGCCCACAAGATGCAGGGCTAAGGGGAGAAGGGCTTCTAGCCCTCCATCTGACAGCTGCTCCTGAGACCTGCATGTGGTCACTGCCAGCAACCCTGATCTCTGTGCCATCCGTGGTGTCTGAGAATCTTTGATGAGCCTGGATACTGTGGAAGCAGAGCCAGATTCCTTGGGGGGCACCCAGCCATTCCCTATGAGGATGGTCACCTGTCCTGGCACTATCCAGGAGTGGGTCTCGCTCCTAGTCGTGGGGAAACTTTCCTCTCACAGGCCTGTCCTGTCTTTCATCTTTTCTTGCACAAACCCCTCAAACAGCTCAGGTTTTTGGAAAACAAAAGCCAAGAAGTAACTGATGCTTGCAGGCAGCTCCTCTCAAGTCAAGGGAGTGGGGGTGAGGGGGTTGGCTAGATTCTTTCTTAAAACTGAGAAGGAAAATACAGCTAAAAGAAACACAGGCAAATATTTGAGTGCATTATTTTCTAGAAACATGTATATATAATTGTTGAAAAAAAAATCCGCAAGCCTTTGCCTCATTATAGTGACAATACAGAATGAGTCCCCTTCCTCCTAGAGAGTGGATAAGCGCTCAGAAAATCCGTCATCTTTTCTTGGTCCTCCCCCACTGTGGGGAGAAGAGACTGGGGCCTCCCCTTCCTTCCTGGCTGATGGAGAGGCAGGTAATGAGGCTCCAGGCAGCAGACCAGCTTTCACACTTATTTCTGATAATTGGTCACCCCTTACAAGAGCAGGTGTGTCCTGATGCAGTAATTGGCAGGGGGCAGACCGGTCACCCAGGGACTGGAAAGGTGTTAATTGCTCTTTTCCCATCCCCCACATAGATTCCTATTAAAGAGGAGGCTTGAAGGGTGAGCAATGTCCAGGAGAGGTTCCCCCCAAGTACAAAAGGACAAAGATTTAGTGCTTTTCTCTGATACTGCATAAAGCAGCTTATGGATGGACAGTCGTTAGGAACTTGCTGGCAATGGGTAGGGCTGGGACTCAGAAACCCTGGCTGCAAGACCCTGAAGCTTGTGGCTTGACCACCATGGTGGTCTGCTTCTTGCTGAATGGAACTGATTGAAGGGAAGGACCTAGCTCAGGTGACTTCTGCAGCCCTTTCCAATTGAGCACTGGCAAATTCCCCAGTTTGGGGAAAGGAGCCAGGGTTAGAAGCTCAAGTCCCTTTCACCACGGAGTTCCCTCAGGAAGTGTTTGTGCAGTGGATTGTTCTCTTTAAATAACACTCCCAGCCAACACATTTTAGTCATTGGAAATTACCTTCAGTCCAACATTTTATCAGCCTGACCCACAGAGTAATTGGAAACAGGTGGATTTTCCTGAAACTGCAATCAGTCCCGGAGAGTAGAGAGTCTGCTCGCCTCAGAGGACGTTGGGCTTTGGTCTTCAGCATAAGGGAATGCCTGTGGAGCCCAGGCAGCGTTCCAGCAGACAGAGGCCACTGAGCTTTGGTGTTCTGCTCTACGGGGGAGTGTCCACCATGTCTGGAGTGAGGCAGCCAGGCCCTGCCTTGATCACAGTGGGGACAACAGTACACAAGCAAGCACACGTGTGTGCACATGCTCATGAAGTTCTTGAGACTGTGGCCATCCTGAAGAAAGAACTTAGGGATAAGACTCTTTCTTAGATACAGACTCTGATTCTGCTCTCTACCCTCGCACCTGAGCCAGAGTCCTGCGAGTAGTCTAAACCTTCTCCTTTTCTTTACACCCCATATCCAATCAATTAGGCCCTGTGTACCACACCTCCTGCTTCCAATTATTCTGTTTCTGCTGGTATCTTAGTTCAGACTTCACCATCTCATCAGGACCTCCACAGCAGCCTTCTTGCTGATTGCTGGTTATTCTGACCTTGGTTTACTCCTTCCTGTCAATCTCCTACTTTGCAGCCAGAATGATCCTCATGAAATTTAGGTCTGATCTGTTTAAAACCCTTCTGTGTTTCCCCATCACTGAATCATGGCACACAAGGCCTTCTGCATCCTGGCCTCTGCCTCTCTGTTGTCTCAGCTGCTTGCTTCCAGCCAGGGTGTTCTACAAGCATACTATACCATCTAGCACCACCGGGCCTTGGCTTCTATTGCTCCTGTTGCCTGAACTGTCCTCCCTTCTCCAGAAGCCCTATCCTCCTCATGCTTCAAGTACCACTTCTGATGGCACCTGCAAACCTTCCTGGGGAAAGTGATTCTGAGTTTTTTATTCCAGGTTTGGGACCATTGTGTCTGTGGTAGGTAGAATAATGCCACTCCTCTAAGAGGCCTGTGTCCTGATCCCAGAAACCTGGGAAGACGTTCTTTTACATGGTCAAATGGATTTTGCAGATGTGATGAAGCTAAGAGTATTGTGATGGGGTTGTTATTCTGAATTGTCTGGATGAGTCCAGTCACTCACAAGGGTTCTCATAAAAGGGAGGCAGTGGTGTGAGAGACAGAGAAGGGGATGTGACAACAGAAGCACATGTGTGGTGATGTGGGGCCACAAGCCAAGGAAAGTGGGCAACCTCTAGAAGCTGGAAAAACCGGTAAATGAATTCTCCCCTTCAGTCGTCAGAAAGGGCCCTGCTCGCATCTTGATTTTAGCCCAGTGAGACCCATATTGGACTACTGACCTACAGAATCTTAAGATAATACAATTATGTTGTTTTGAGCCACTAAGTTTATGATAACTCGTTACAGCAGCCATAGGATACTAATACAGTATCACAGTAGGGTTGGTTGCTCATGAGTCTATATGTGCCTGGAGGACAAAGGTTGTGGTTGGCCTAGTCCCTGTGTCTCTACTCCCAGTATGAGGTCAGCCACAAACATGACCCCTAGCAAACGGATGAATGAGTGAGAGAGTGAGGAGACACTTCCTACCCCGGCACCGATAGACCCATTGTGAGCATCAGACCTTTGAGGCTTTGTGGGCTGAAATGAAATGGAGTTGATCTGATTTCACAGCCAGAGGCATGGTTCCCTGTGTTACTAACCCTGCCTTCTTACCCCATCGTGTCCAAACGTATCACTTATGTTGCTTCAAAGACAACCTCCCTTGGGTTATTGAGATCACTTGCCTTCCTACCCTAGCTCACTTCTAGTAACTCCCATGTACCTCAACAAAGGACATCCTAGAGGCTTATGGAAGGAACATCAGAGCTGCAGGAGTGTTTACAAATGCTCCAACTCATTTCTTCTTGCACAGATGGGGAGAAGGACCACAGTGATCAAACTGTGGGACTCAGGGATCAGGATGAGAACCCAGACCAGGTCTCCTTTCTGTGCTCCTTCCAAGGACCCAGACACTAGTATCAACATCTCATTTTACAGATGAGGAAACTGAGGCACAGAGAAGTTAAGTCATCACTTGCCCACAGTCAGCTAGTAAGTGAAGCTGATTTGAACTGGTTGGTCACCAGAGTCTCTCCTCTCATTCTCTGCACTGTACTAACAGATGGGGAAACTAAGGCCCAGAGAGGGTCCAGAGGGTGTTGGCTGTACAGAAAGTGGGTATGGTCAGTGTTAAATCAGAGCTCTCCAAACCCACAAGGTAGGAGGTGCCTGGCTGAAATGGAGGCCTTGGGAGTTTGCCTTCTTCAATTAGACTGTTTGCTTTTCTGAGTCCAGAGGATAATTTAACTAATGGTGCTGGTTTTCTGACACTATTGATTGGCCAAGATTAAATATGTTTGTCACAGTCAAGTGAACTAATCACTTTATTGTATTTCAAATACTAATTTCATCAGATAGATGTTGGGGGGTGCCCCTGGGGAAGGTGCAGGGAGATAAGCACGTGCCCAGTTCGGGGCACAGGGGGAGGACAGCCGTGCGATCGATGGAGCCAACCTACCTGGAGAGACTTGAGCATCAGGCTTTCCAGATGCCTGCAGCCGTGCTGCTCAGACAGGAGGAGTCTGCGTTTCCTCCACCCTCCTCCAGCCCTGTTCCAGGCCCTCTCGAAATTTCTCTTCTCTGGAGAGGCAATTTCTCAAGCATTATTGGAAAATGCTACATGTACCCAAATAACTATCCTAAATCACTCCTCAGCCACTAATCCCACAGCCACTCTGACTCCACTGGATGCAAATGCAGCTGCTCTGAGCCATTAGCCATTCCAGGAACCACCAATTCACGGCAAAACCTGAAAATGAACTAATCTGTCTTTCAGGTTTGGAAAGGTTTGCCATTTCCATAGCTCAGCACGTTGGACATGGAGACCCAGGGCTTATTAAATCACCCTCCGGCCCCAGTGCAACTGAGCAAACCTCCTTGCTCATGAAGGAGGTGAGCACACACAAGTGCACACACGTACACGGGCATACAGGCACACACAAGCACACACGTGTATCCAGGTGCATGAACATGCACACACACAAATGTACACACATGCACTATACACCCACACAGCACACACACATAGACACACATCCTGCATGAACACGCACCTCGATATGTAATGCATGTACACCCACACATGCACATACATGTGCACACACACACATATAAGGTTCAGAAGTTCCCAAAGGGTAGAGGCAATGTTTCCTAAACACATGAGACAGATTTATCACCTGCACACAGAAGCATCTGAAACACCTTGACTGAGTGACGCTGAAGATGAAGCCAATTTCTCTAACTCTGAGCACAAGCCTGCCAACAAATCTCTTCTCATTTTGGTGTATTTAATCACACCAAACACAGGCCATCAACTGTAAATCCTGCAGCTAAGAAAAGTAGGTATCTGCTTTAGGTTTCTAAGACTCCACTCTTTGGTGATTAGATAGGGGAAGGGGCTGGTTCCCAGCTGAACTTCAGTCACTGAGAAATACCTCTCACAATCATCGTGAGTACTTGCTTAAATGGGCACAATAAGGAGGGTCCTTTTCAGAGCAAAACATGTGTTTCTGTATAGAAAAGCCTTCCACAGTGGCCCACAAAGCCCCCTGGGCTGTCTGGATGGGGCTTGGCTGGAACGCTTCACTGCAAGATTGGGTTCTTGTATATCGGCAATGCCTCACATTTGAACAGCTTTCAAATCTATTATTCACCCAGCAACTCTGGAAGCAGGTGGGGCTTTGGAATTTACCATCCCTGTTTTATAGATGGGAAAACTGAAGCCCAGAGATTGGAAGGGACTCGCCAAGTATCCAGACGGTCAGGGACAAATTGGAACATAAGTTTGGGCTTCCTGACTCCAAGACTGGGCACCAGACCTTTTTAAGTCTCTGGTCAAATCCTATCCAAGCATTCAGAGCTTTGCAATGCTCCCCTTTATCACATGTCTGTTCTTTTTTCAGTCCTCTGTTCATTGCTGAATTTCCTGACTGCAGCCATGCCCTTGAACTGAAGTCCCCCAAATACTCTTCGATCTGGCTGCTCTTTCCAGAGACCTTCAGGCTGGGTATCAAGAAAAAGACTGCCTGCATGACTGGGTTGAGTGGGTCAAGACCTTTCTCTGTGTCAAACAATTCCTATTTTTAGAAACATCTTTTTGTGACTTGGAAGCTTTCCTAGGGAGTTTGTTCAAGCTCCAGAAGATGCATCCATCCCTAGGAATTCTACTGGGTTAAACAAGACAGAAAAAACTAGCAGCATCTCCCCAGGGAAACAGTGCAAGTCAGAGCAGCAACAAACAGATTTGCTGAACATTTCAAATCTTTGAGCATCATTAAAACCCAGAGAGCAGTGTGTTGAGTGTGTAACCTGGCCTTTTAGTCTCCTTTCATGCTATGTGACTCCAGATGTTTTACCTCCTCAAAAGATCTGTTTTTCTACATGATGGAGTACCCAATTTGCAAAAAATATCCTGGTTCCCTCCCCAAGACAGCAAACTGTCGGCAGCGTGCCAGTTCCAACACGTCTGCTAAAACCCAGAACTAGGAACGATACTGCACGTGGGTTTTAGGCTTAATGTACAGTATTGGGAATCAGAAGGCCTGAGCTACAGTCTCTGCTCTGCCTTCAACTTGTGGACTGAAGCCCCACATAGTATCGGGACAGAGACAGAGTTGAACACCCAGTCACACACTCTTTGAGCAAAGAAGTATCAGATTCAACGAAGCCATCTGAACATGGGCCGGGAACAGGGAGAAGCATGTGTGCAGTAATCATGGCCATATTGATCCTGGTCAAGGCGTCAGGGTAAGGAAGTATTCCCTCTCCTTTGTAAGGGTAAGGAACTATTCCCTCTCCTTTGTCTTGTTCTCTATGTGGACTTCTGGGAGCTGCCAGCCTGTGGGGTGACACAGGGAGGACCTGGAGGGTGCATAGGGTTCTTGGACAGATCAGCATTGATGTTTCAGGGTAGAATTATCAGTGTTCTCCCTACAGCTCTTATCAGATCACTGCCAAGTCCCTTTCTCTGGTGTCAGCCATGGCCCTCTATGTGATATGTACTGCTGACCACTCACCACTGCCAGAGTTCCTGTCCTCCCTTGGCTCCTGGGATCCTTCACTCTCCAAGTATCCCTCTTTCTCTGGCCACTTCCTCTCTGCTGGCACCTTTGCCTCAGTCTGTTTCTTAAAGGGTGGTGTTCTTCATGACCATCTTCTTTTTTGTCCATCCATCCATCCATCCATCCATCCATTATTTGTCTATTAGCTATATTCACTTATCCATTCATTCATTCACCCATCCACCTATCATTTGTCTATTATCTGTATAACCCACTCACCATTTATTATATATCTAGATCATCTATCTATGTATATCTGTCAATTGTCTATCTATCCATCCATTCATCATCTATCTACCTATTTATGCAACCATCTCTATCTACCAGTCTCCCATCTATCAACCAATCACCAATTATTCATCTATTTATTGTCTATTTATCCATCCTCTCCCTGAGTTGTCTCTCCCACCCCTTTGTCCTCCATCACCCCATGTAATGACTCTCCAGAGCTCCAGGCTTATCCATCTACCCATCTACCTAACTTCTCTGCCAGAGACCCTGCAGGGATTTTTCTCACATCATGAGTCCAGAAGCCCAAAGTGTCTTGCAGTGGCTCAGCAGTTCAAGCATGTCAGAGCTAAAGTCTCTGTGGTTCTCGTGGCCTTTCCCTTATGTTTGCATGAAGGCAGCTGTAGCACTGGCTATCTCATCTGCATTCTAGACAGGAATAAAGAAGACAGGGAGAAGGGCAACAAGGCTCCCGTGGCTCAGAAGTGTCTTCTAAAGAGTCTTCCAGGAAGCTCCATCCAACAACTTCCCCTCACATCTCCTTGGACACTCCTACCTGCAGAGGGGCAGGGTCCTGTCCGCATCTAGTTTTAGTGGGCATGCTGTCATCCCCATTGTGGAAACACTAAGGAACAAGAGGCGACATCTTCCTAGACCTCCCCTCAGTCTTCTGCCCTGACTGCATCAGGCTTTTACCACAACTCCCCACCTGTACCCCCATCACTCTCAGCCCCTCTGGTGGATCCCCATCCACAGCCAGAATGATCTTTTGAACATGAGAGCCTTTTCCCATCACAAGTGCCTTCACTAGGGATCTGCCCCTGGATATCCCTAAATAAGACTCACTGGCCTCCAGGGTAAAATTCTCAGCCTGGCATTCAAAATTCAAGACCCTGGAGAATTAATATAATCCCCAGAAACCGAAAGTTCTGTTTCTTGGTTGCGATGATCCTGGTGGATTTCAGAAAGTGCAGCCATCCTTGAGGGGGAAGGGTGGCTGATAACAGAGGATTTAAAAAACAAACACATTAGCTCTGGCCTGCCCAGATAATGAATAGAGGAGAAGGTTATCTATCTCACTGATTTATATGGTTACGGTTTCTTCCACAGACCAAAGTGGAAGCGTCTTTACATCTCCCGCCCTCCACATTTGCTGCAGCAAGGAAATCACATTTTTCATCAACCATGGGAATTACTGAGCGGCGGTGGTTTTATTTGTTAAGGATTGAACTTGGCCATTTCTTCTATCAAGGGCTGAGTCCTGCTGTTATGCACAACTTCTCATTCAGAGAGACACCATGGAGAATAAATCAGGACCAGGACTCAGTGTGACAGCCATAGTCTGGCAGGGCCTTGGGGTCTGGGGGCTAATAGGGTCTCACCACAGGGAGAAACTGCTGCCAGTTGGGCTGGTGAGAAGAGGTGAGGCTGAGACTTTGAAAAATGAGTGGAAAAATTTGCCACTTCATAAAACTGATGTCAGTGGGTGAAACATAAACCATCCAGAGGCTGAGAGCTGGCAAGGCCCTTGGGGAGTCTGGGGCCTCTTAACCTCAGGGCTGTGGCTAGGTTTTACAGGGCCCATGAACCCATGAAATTGTGTGTAAATTTTCTGGGTATATATGCATTTTCCAGGGGTTATAGTTCAGAGCTTTCATCAACTCTCAGCAGTTAAGAATACTGGTCTGACTTGACTCTCTCATCATACAGAGTAGAAAACTGTGGGTTCTTTGGGAGAGAAGAGACCAGCCAAGTTTCCCTAGTAAGAAAGAGGCAGAAGTAGAATTAGGAATTTGGAGACTTAGTTTTCAATTTGTCCTGGCCAGGTCTTGGCTATGTGACCCTGGGCTGGTCACCTCACTGCTCTGATATTTTACTGCACAAGCATTTACAGAATTGTCAAGGGGATTTTAAAAAGGAATTAATGCACTTCAATACCTACTTACAGTAGGTGAGTAACTGATGCTCACTAAATGTTTTTTGAATCACAGAATGACTTTGAAAATCATTCTTTTCAACTACCTTTCATACATTCAGCAAATATTTATTGAGTCTCTCTTACATACCAGATGGGGGGGGGGGGGGGGGGG
>NW_007211700.1:0-14669 GCF_000164805.1 Carlito syrichta | reverse complement strand
CCGGGGAAGGGGGGAAGGCCAAGCAGGCCTAGTCCCTACCCTGACAGAGCTGTGAGTTAAGTAGGAGAT
The DNA here is from genome assembly GCF_000164805.1 of Carlito syrichta. NCBI lineage: Eukaryota > Metazoa > Chordata > Mammalia > Primates > Tarsiidae > Carlito > Carlito syrichta. The sequence goes on along the minus strand of NW_007211700.1, from coordinate 14,600 downwards.
CCAGTTAAGAAAACAGACCATTGTTTTGGCCTTAACAATGAACTACTACACTGTTGATGTAACTGTAGCAACACAATGTGATGAATGTCTAACAGGGTCAGCTCAGGAATCTGAAAGCATGGGAGGTGCTCCTAACTTGAGGTTGGGTGAATCAGGAAAGGCTTCCCATAGTAGGCAGCTACTAGGCTCGGATCTGAAGGAGAAGCGAGAGCTGTCAGGCAAAGACAGGGCTGGAGTATAGTCCAGGGAACAGCACTTGCAAAGGCCTGGAAACCAAAGAAAGCTTGGAGCACTTCTTTAGGGAAATAGTAAAAGATTGGCCTTGTAGTTTTCAGCTGCTGCAGTCAGCCATGAGAAGCCACGCTGACATCAACACACATAGCCAGCCTGTCTGCAACCTTTTCAGCTTCCGTTACCAGTTTACCTTTGCATTCATTCATTTAATGTTGGTACTGTTATACACGGTCATCTTCTCCCCTCTCTTGATCCGAGTGGTGCGGCTTCCCTCTAGCTGACCTCAGGAGCCTTCTCTTTAAGAGGTGAGCATGCTGGATGGGCAAGTGACTCACCTCAGGTGATGCTGGGATTAGAACCCAGGCACAGCAGTCTGGTGAGCTCACGTTATTAGAGGCAGACAATCATTTTGTGGCTTGCTGGACTGTCCCAGGCTGGCTGAGCTCCCTGGGTTGCTGCCCTGCCAGGGACAGCCTGAGTGATCACCCCAGAGATGATTAATTCCTGCCTCCCTCGGCCAGCCCTGGATCTGCAGCCAAGTGCTGCTGTCATCTCTTTATTCTTCTGCTCCACTGTTATTGAAAATCAATAAGCCGTCCAAGCTGAATGAAGTTCAGTGACGAGGACTGAGTCCATAAATCAAATAAAAAACTAAATTATATTTAGAAAGGAAAATAGGACTAAGAAGGCTGCTTTGGGGTGAAGTGGAGTCACTGAGAGTTGGTTATCACAGAGGCAAAGAGATGAACAAGAAAATGGTACTACCTGGTGGGGGAAGGGGACTATATGAGGATGCGAGGTACCTCTGGGGACATCTTTTTTTCGCCTCCCTATTTTCCAGATCGGAAGACTGAAGGCCAGAGGGGAGAGCTTCCCTCCGGTCACGCAGTGAAAGGTAGAGCTGGCTCCAGACGCAGGCTTTGTCCTTCCCGCCCAATCTTGCCATGGGATCCCACTGATATTCTGCCTCTACGAACCTGCCTCAATCAGTTCGAAAAAGCAGATGAATTGAAGTGAGTTTAAGAGGAAATCAAAGAAAGAGGTTTTAGGTTTTTGTGTAGTCAAATGTATCATTCTTTTCCTTTACAGTTTTGACCTTTGATATTATACTTTAAAGTCCTAAGCAAAAGTCCTAAGTGAAGATGTTTCCAGTCAAGGAGTCACCAGAATAGTTCCTGAAGTTCACACAGGGCAAGGAATTATTCATGCCCTACCCCCCAAGTGGAAAAATCTGCTAACACATGGGATATTGAGTAGGGTTCTCAGAAGGATATTGCCTTATTAGTGAGGTCAAATTAATCCTACACTAAAGGCTGCTCTGTAAGCCTCAAAAGTATACACTTAATCCATGCTCCTGAACAAAATCCAGTGGTATTTAAAGGAATACAGCAAAAAACAGCAATCAACAATGTAAAATTTACAGTATCCGGCACCCAGGTGCTCACTTTGGCAGTGCATATACAATATCCAATACTCAAGAAAAAATTGTGAAGCAGGAAAAGAAGTGGGAAAATATGGGTTATAACCAGGGCAAAACTAATCAATGGAAGCAAACCAAGAAATGATAGAGTGGATAAAATTAGCATACAAGAACACTAAAATAGCTATTATGATCCATAGGTTCAAAAGGCAGAGGAAAAATGTGACAAGGATGAGGAGAGAAGCAGGAGTTTTAAAAATATAAGATCCAAATGGAATTTCTAGAAATGAGAAACATAATATCTGAAATGAACAGGATGGTATTAGTATCAGATTAGACTCTACAGAAGGAAAGGTCAGTAAATTTGAAGCTATACAGCTTTTGAAATTATTTAAAATGAAACATATGCTTACCATATGACCCAGCAATCATACTCCTAGGTATCCACGCAAGAGAAATTAAAACATGGTCACATGATTTGAATATTCATAGCATTGTTCATAATAATAAAGAGCTGAAGACAATTTAAATGTCTATCGACTGATGAAGAAAAACAAAATGTGATATATCCATGCAATGGAATACTATTCAGCAATAAAAGGAACGAACTATCGAGACTTACAACAACATGGATATATCTCAAAAACATTATGCTGATTATATTTATATGAAATCCTAGAAAAGGTAAAATACTGCAATAATAGAAAGCAGATCAGTGGTTGCCTGAGGGTAGAGAATGACAGGGAGGGAGTTGACTGCAGAGGGCACAGGGAAGCTTTCTGGGGTAGATACGATTTTATCACAATTGTGGAGATAATTATATGATAATATAGATTTGTCAAAACTCATTGTGTGGGGGGGTGGAGAAGGTATGGGTGTGGCTATAAAAGGATAGCATGAGGGATCTTTGGGATGGAACTCTTCAGTATCTTGCCTGTAGTGGATACACCAACCTACACAGTGATAATATTGTCCAGAACTAAATATGCACATACAAATAAGCATGAGGAATACTGACAAAAACTGAATAAGCTCTGAAGCATTATCAATGTCAATCTGGGTTGTGGTATTATATTACAGTGTTATAACAGGTGTTAGTTAGGGGAAACTAGGCAAAGAATCTCTCAACTTCATGTGAATCTACAATTATCTCAATAAAAATTTCAATTAAAATCTTACTGAAAACTTGAAAAATTGCTAAATTTTATTGTATGTAAATTATTAGCCAGTGAAGTTGATTTTCCATATGTTCTATTTGACCCTTTGAAGCAAAGTTGTGTTTCTCTTTATAACCTGCTCTTTCATGTAAACTTCAAAAGACTTTTGCTCCATTAATGTGGAAAATTATACATTAGGAATACTTAGGAGTTTTGTATGATTTTTCCTAACGATTGTTGAAAAAGATGAATGATTTGTGTGTGTTATCCAAGGATAACTGAAAAAGTTGTGGGACACACCTAAAATTTTATCCAAGGTTTGAAGAAATAATAAACTAGGCAGAACTAACCTGAAGGGATTGTGGGGAAAAAGAATAATTCTACTTGCATCCTATTGCATTTGACCTATTCAACACAACAGCTATGGTTTATTACATTATGATAAAAGAAGCTGTGCAACTCCTACTTTTTGAACCTTTTGGGCTTCCTTCATGGCCCAATATAGTAGACATGTTCCCTTCTTTTGGCTGCTTAGTATCTGAACCCCCTTTCTGATTGGCATTAGGTGTGCCCTATATTTGCTTTTCTGGCCTCACTTGTCCCTAGGGCTTAGGCTCAGCCAAGTTGGTGCAACTGTCTTGGGCAGGGCCCACTGATATAAAGAAGTAGGAGCCTTGAAAATTCCACTTTGGCCATAAACCATGGCAAAACTGAATGTCCAGGGCCAGCAGCAGCCAAGGCCCATTGCCAACTGTGCAGGTGGCACATACAGGGTTTGATGATGGTGCCAGTGGGGTCTTCACCAGGTTAATTTTGTTGTTGAAATCCTGGCTGCTGCTTGGTCTTCCTTTTCCTTGCCTGTTTTCCAATCCTTCTTGAATTCTTCTTGACAATGCCAGTGGGAAGAGACAGACAATAAATAGTAAATTATAGTATATTTAAAAGTGAACTTGCAAAAAATGTTATAAAGAAAAATAAGGCCAAGTAAGGAAAATAGGGAGTGCCAGGGAGCTGGAGTGGGATGGTCTGGGCCTCATTGAGAAGTACGGTTGAACAAACCATAGGAGGTGAGGGAGGGGCTGTGTGCATATCTGGGGAAGCACAGGAGCAAAGGTCTTGACATAGGAGTGCCTGGAGGGCTCAAAGAATAGCCAAGACACCTGTGTGGTCAGAGAAGAATGAGTGAGAGGAAGAAAAGCGGGAGATAAAGTCAGAAAGGAATCAGGGAGCCAGTCATGGTGGACCTTATGAGTGATTATAGAGAGCTTGACATTTGCTCTGAGTGGAATGACAGCCATGGAAGGTTTTGAGCAAAAATGTGCCATGCTCTGCCTAATGTTTTAAGAGGATTATTGAATGACTGTACATAACAGGCTGTAGACAGACTAGGATAGGATCAGGAAGACTAGATCAGAGGCTATGATGATATTCTAAGCAAAAGAAACCTGAACTGTAGTGGCAGTAATGAAGGTGATGAAATTGGATCAGGGATATATATTGAAAGAAGAGCCAACAGGATTATCAGGAGTCCAAGGTTGAGTCCAAGAAGCAGTTGCCATTTAATGAGAGAGGAAGGATTGTGAACAATGATTGGGGATGATCAGGAGGTCAATTTTGGACATCAGAAGTTTGAGACAACTCTTTGTGCTGTCAACAGAAGAATTGTGTCCCAAAACTCCCCCAAAATTTATATGTTGAAATTTTAACTGCCAATGTGATTGTTTTGGAGAATGGGTTTTTAGGGCCTAATTAGGTTTAGATGAGGTCATGAAGATGGAGCCCTCATGATGGTTTTAGTGCCTATATAAAAAGAAAGAGAGAGAGAGAGAGACTTTGTTCTCTCTCTTTTCTCACTACTTGAGGACACAACGAGAAGGTGACTGTCTGCAAGCCAGGGAGGGACCCCTCTACAGAACCCAATCATGCTGGCACCCTGATCTTAGACTTACAGCTTCCAGAGCTGTGAGGAATAAATTTCTGTTGCTTGAGTCACCCGGTCTGTGGTATTTTATTATGGCAGCCTAAGCTAAGACTGAGTTGGATACACTTAGATGTCTAAGTAGAGATGCTGACTTGGCAGTTGAAAATCCAAACCCAGGACCAAAGGGAAAATTTAGGTATGGATGTAAATTTGGTGATTGTCAGTGACTAGATAGTATTAAAGACAAGAGACAGAGGAGATTCCCTTAGTGTGAATAGTGAAAAGAAACTATCCAAGTACTGAGCCCTAGGGCTCATCACTATAGGCATACCTTGGAGATAATGCTGGTTCAGTTCCAGACTACTACAATAAAGTAAATGTCACAATAAAATGAGTCACACAAATATTTTGGTTTTCCAGTGCATATAAAAGTTATATTTATACTATACTATAGTCTATTAAATATGCACTAGCATTACATCTAAAAAAAAATCAGTGCACCTTAATTAAAATATGCCTTATTGCTAAAAAAAAAAAAAACAACTAATGATCATCTGAGCATTCAGCAAGTTATCTTTTTGCTGATGGAGGGTCTTGCCTCAGTGTTGATGGCTACTGACTAATTGGGGGTAACTGCTGAAGGTTGGGGTGTTTGTGACAATTACTTAAAGTAAGAAAATGAATTTTGTCATATTGACTCTTCCTTTCAGGAAAGATTTCTTTTTAGCATACAATGCTACTTGATAGCATTTTAACCACAGTTGAACTTTTTTTTTTTTGAAATTGGAGTAAATCTTCTCAAACCCTGCTACTGCTTTATCAACTACATTTATGGAATATTCTGAGTCCTTTGTTTTCATTTCAACAATGCTCACAGCATCTTCTCCCAGCAGTGGATTACATCTCAGGAAAACATTTTTTTTGCTCTTCTTGTGAGAAGCAACTCTTCATCCATTCAAGTTTTATCATGAGATAGCAGCAATTCAGTCACATCTTCAGGCTACACTTCTAGTTATAGTTCTCTTGATATTTCCACCATAGCTGCAGTTACTTCCTCCACTGAAGTCTTGAATTTCTCAAAGTCATCCTTGGTGGTTGGAATCAACTTCCTCCAAACTTCTGTTAATGTTGATATTTTGGTCTCCTCCCACAAATCACAATGTCTTTAATGCCATCTAGTATAGTGAATCCTTCCCAGGAGATTTTCAATTTACTTTGCCCAGATCCATCAGAGGAATGGCTATCTATGGCAGCTATAGTCTTATGAAATGTATTCCTTGAATAAGACGACTTGATAGTTGAAGTGACTCCTTGATCCACGGGCTGCAGAATGGATGTTATGTTAGCAGACTTGAAAACAACATTCATCTCTTTGTACATCTCTATCAGAGCTCTTGAGTGACCAAGTGCATTATCAATGAGCAGTAACATTTTGAAAGATACATATATATGTGTGTATATGTGTATATATATATGGATAATTTATTTACTTATTTTTTTTTCTGAGCAGTGGATCCCAACAGTAGTCTTAACATAGGCTTTGTTGTTCCATTTATATAGAACAAGCAGAGTAGATTTAGCATAATTCTCAAGGGCCCAAGGATTTTCAGAACGGTAAAGGAATGATGGCTTCAACTTAAAGTCACCAGCTGCATTAGCCCCTAACAAGAAGGTCAGCCTGTCCTTTGAAGCTTTGAAGCCAGGCATTGACTTCTTTTCTCTAGCTATGAAAGTAATAGATGGCATCTTCTTCCAGTAGAAAACTGTTTCATCTACACTGAAAATCTGTTGTTTAGTGTAGCCACAATGATCTTAGCTAGATCTTCTGAAGAACTTGCTGCAGCGTTTCCATCAGCATTTGCTGCTTCACGTTGCACTTTTATGCTATGGAGATGGCTTCTTTCCTTAAACTTCATGAACCAATCTCTGTTAGCTTTAACTTTTCTTCTGCAGCTTCTTCTCCTCTCTCAGGTTTCACAGAATTGAAGAGAGTTAGGGGCTTGCTCTGGATTAGGCTTTGGCTTAAGAGAATCTTGTGGCTGGTTTGATCTTGTATCCAGACCACTCAAATTTCTCCCTATCTACAATCAGACTGTTTTGCTTTCTTCTTCTCCTTTATCTTCCTCCTCTTTCTCCTCCACCTCTTCCTCCCTCCTTCCTTCTTCATCTTTCTTCTTCCTCCTCTTTATTCCTTCTTCTTCTTCTTTTGTCTGGCTATTTTTTAAATTTTGGTTTTTGTAGAAACAGGGTCTGTCTATATTGCCCAGGCTTATCTCGAACTCACAACCTCAAGTGATGCCTCAGCCTCCCAAAGTGGATTACAGGTGTAAGCCACTGTGCCCAGTCTGCCCTCTTATCATTTGTGTATTCACTGAAGTAGTACTTTTACTTGTTTTCAAGAACTTGTCATTTACATTTACAACCTGACTAATGATTTAGCCAAAAGGTCTAGTTTTTGACTTATCTTGGCTTTTGACATGCCTTCCTCATCAAAATTAATTATTTCTAGCTTTTCATTTTAAGTCAGAGATGTGCAACTCTTCCTTTGTTAGGGCCGTTGTAGGGTTATTACTTTGCCTATCTTCAATATTATTTTGTCTCAGGGAATAGGGAGACCCCAGGAGAGGGAGAGAGACTGGAGAAACAGTCAGTTGGTGGAACAGTCAGAACACATACAAAATTTATTGATTAAGCTTGCCATCTTACATGGGTGTGGATTGTGACATCCCAAAACAGTTATAACAGTAACATCAAAGATCATTGATCACAGATCATCATAACAGATGTATTAAAAATGAAAAGTTTTGAAATGTTGTTAAAAATACCAAAATGTAACCCAGAGACGTAAAGTGAGCATGTGTTGTTGGAAAAGTGATGCTGGTTGCCACAGCCCTTCAATTTATTAAAAAAAAAAAAAAAAAAGCAGTCTCTGTGAAGTGTAATAAAATGTGGCATGCCTGTAGGAACAAGTGGAAGAAAGAAAAGGAACAAGAAAAGAAGACTGAGAAGCAGCATCCAGCATGGGGGGGATCACCTGGAGAGCATGGTTTCCTGGAGGCCAGGTGAAGAAGTCTTTGAAAGAGGAGGGAATGTTCAATTGTGTTGAATACAGTTAATAGGTCACAGAAGATGATAAACATTTACCATTAGCCCTTGTGGCATGAAGCCTTTGCAGGACAGTTCTCTGAGTGGTCTTAAACCAACCCAATTTCCCCTCTTTCTTGCCTGTAGTTCTTAAGAATAACTGTAGAAATGCAATATCCTGAGATAAGGCCTTGGAAGAGCCTGGACCTTGCTCCTGTCCCTCCTAGGGAATGTAACAACTTGAATTAGGGAGGAACAAAGGATTTGTTCCTCTTTTCCCTGTAAGAAAGATGTCCTTCAAAGCTTTGCTTGGTGAGTCCCGTGGCCCCTGAGGGATAGAACCCAGGGTAGGCTGCCTTTTGGGACCTCTTGGCTGTGGTATACAGTGGGACACATGTAGCCAGGACCCCATCTGCCCCAGGCAGCTTTCTTGACCCTTGGGATACAGGCTTATAATGAACCCTAGGCTTCCTTTGGTCCTTGCTGCCTACCTGTAAGTAATAAACCTGTGGCATGTAAGTGTGTTCTGTCTCAGCAATGCAAGCATTGGTATCACTAGAGCCCAGGATATGGTGGGCAGAATGTTTGGATTCCTATTCCTGTTAGTTTGTGCGGTGATGGTCTCCGCTATCCTCCATGCAATGAGAGGCCTCCCCTGAGATTGGTTATTGGTGAACCTGCCCCATAGACATCTCTCCTCAATGCTTAGGGTTGTCAGGCTTTTCCCCCAAGCTGGTGGGTATGAAGGGCATGTTGTTGTTGCTTTCATCTCCCTTGAGATTTACACAGCTGTTTTCTTTGAGATTCTGGGCATCGAATAAGCAGGAGGATGATATTTAGGGAGTGGTAGAGGGGGTGGGCATTGAAGTTGTGACCACGGCAAAAAGCAGCCCTCACTAGTCTTGTTTGACTCTAGGTTTGTCCAGGGTCAGATAGTGGAGGAGGTATGAAGGGGCTTCCTGTCTGTTTTAAGTAATTCTGTGATTCATGAGGTGAACTTGGGATGGTTTTTCCCAGTCTGCTTTACCTGACTTATTAATGGTACGTCCGCTCAGATTTAAGGAGACATTTTTCTGTTCACCTGTGTCATCTGTGTGTGAGCAATGCTGAATGCTGTGTCTTCATCATTGGAGTAGTGACAACATGTGGGTGGGGTGGGGCTACTAACCAATTGCTATTTTAAACTGGAAATCTTACTTATAAATATGCAAATTTTTGAAAAAAGGGACCAAACCACCTCACCAAAATCCTTTGTATTTTAATTATCCGTCTCATAGACACATCTCTGCTTGCTTAACTCCTGAAATTTTCAACTTTCTTGTGATGGTTAATTTTGTGTATCAACTCATCTGAGTCACAGGGTCTCCAGGTATTTGGTCAAACTTCAGTCTGGGTGTTTCAGTGAGGGTGTTTTTGGATGAAATTAACATTTAAATTTAATGGACCTCATGCAATCAGTTGAAGGTCTAAACCAGACTTGAACCAAAGGCTGATCTTCCTCCAAGTATGAGAAAATTCTTCCAAAAGGCCTTCAAGCTGGGACATTGGATCTTTGTGGCTCTCCAGCAGTCTGCTGGCCCACTTGAACTGGGACATTGGCTTTGCAGATTTTGAACTTGCTAGTTTCCATAATTGTGTGAGCCAATTCCTGAAGCTAAATCAGTTTCTTTCTCTCCCCTTATTTAATATATCCCTTTATTTCTGCTTCTCTGGAGAACACTAATACCGTGGAGAAAACAGAAAAGACTCAGGAACTTGGCTAACATGGCACTGCCAAGTGACGCTGGTGCTACAGGGCTCCTCATCCCATTCTGCTGAGGTGACTGGCATAGGCGGGCATACACCCAGTCCCCTCTCTGCTTCTGTTTACTTTTCCCATCAATAACTGGTTAGACAGGAGGATTCCTGAGGGCCCTTTCAGTTCTAATATTCCAGAGGTCCTGAGATGTTGAGTTACTGAGAAGTAACAGAGCCAAGCCTCTTCACCATTTCTACCTTCCCAATTGACCATGGGCAAAGTCCACGCCAGCTCCTACCCCACCCCTCCAAAAAAGAACACAGTGGATGTTGTCAAGGATGTGAAGAAATAGACAGGAGATGGCCTTCTAAGCAGAATGAACAGCATGGGCCAAGGTATCATGGTGGGAAATTGGTGGTTGGATTCAAGGAAGGGAGTAGTTTGGGGGGCGGTGACAGGATCACCGGATGTGTGGAGGGAGGTATTTGAATGTGTGCAATTGTGGTTTCTGAAGTTCTTGCATACCCTTCTCATAACCATACCATGAGATCAGTAGGTTTTATGCTTTTTTTGCAGAAAAGGAAACTGAGGCTCAGAAGAAGTTACTTTTCTAGGGTCATTCGGCTGGTAATAAGCTGGACTGAGATTTGAACCCAAATGTATCTATGTTCTTCCCGACATCACAGAGCCTCAGAGGCTGTGTGACTAAGCATGTCTAGCTACCCAGTTTACATTTTCCTAATGACAAAGGAGTGTGTCTTTCGTTAGACCAGCCATACAGTCGTTCTGATTTCACTGTCAAAGTGGTAGAAAAACAAATCCATCATTGCTTGATCCAAGGTGTTTTTATTTTGATTCCCCCTGCTGCCCGCCCCCGGGGAGCCTGGCAAGGAGACATATTTTGATTCTAACGGAGCTGTGTACAACCGTGCCCGTCTGCATGTGCACAAGGTGAAGGAGAGATTATAAGTTTATTCTCGCTTGGGGGCAACTGGTTATGTCTGGAAACATTCGAACATCCCATAAAGCTCATTTCTTTTGCAAATGAGTCAGATAACACGGAACACTTCAAAGTGGAATTCCGTTGGGCTTTCCATCTGGCTGGCCTCTGGGGGAATGCGTGGTGCACTGCCTTTGTTAATCAGGTTCTGGGAGTTAGAATTTTATGCTGAAATACAAATAACTGTGCATTCGTGGGGAACAAAGCCAAGATATGATCTCAACTGCATTTGGACTGAAATTCCCATCTCTTGCTAATGCTCTCCACCTTCCACATGGAGAGCAGTGAACAATTTCTTGCTCCGAGCAGCTGTGCTCTTTTATCCCCTGCACCTAGGAAGGCAGGCATGGTTGAGGCACAGCCTGCTTGCCCTGTCGCCTGATTGCTGTTGTCTGTGTGACCCTCACTTCTCTGTCTGCGGGCACTCCTGAGAGCTCCTGTGGTCTCCAGAACACAGGTCCCTGGACAGTCCTGTGGAGTGACTGGCTTCCTTCTACCCTTCTCCCAACTGGAGAGTTGGCAGCTTAAGGTTGTATTTCCCAGACGCCCTTGTGAGAGTCGAGGATGTGAAGTGAGCACTATCCAATAGGTGCACTTACATGAATTTTGGAAGTCGGAAATAAGGAAGACCCCTTTTCCTGCCCCCTGCTTGCTGTTCCTTCTGGTGAGCAAGGCGGTGGAAACATGAGGTCTCTCTGTAGTGGCATTCCCTGACTGTTCTCCAATTTCCTAGTATTCAGAGCCTTTTGAGTCAGCAGTGGCAGTTTCAGCTTTTTTATTCAAGCAGAGACCCAGTGGGTTCTTAGGAGCTCTGGCAACCCCAGGAGATCAGTTCTGTGTTGTCCTGAGAGTTCTTCCTGGAGGCCAGTTTGAAGTCCAGTCCTCTAATCCTCCTGATGACTGGGTAAGCACCTATTAAGCTCGGTGAAATCCCTTCCTGCTCCAGATGCCTCCGTGGCTTGTATTCCCTGTGTTGGACCTGCTCGATATACCTCTAGACTGTCTTGAATAAGAAATTCAGTCCACTCCAAAATATGTCAGCCTTCTGCATTAGTGCGTTCTCTGAGTCCATGGATCAGAGACTGTGGATAGAAAATATTGAGGGTGGGGGTGGGAAATGGATGACTGCTTCTGCGTTGAACATGCACAGACTGTTTTTTTCCTTGTTATTATTCCCTGAACAATATTGTACAACTGTTTATGTCACATTAACATTGTATTAGGTATTATAAGTAATGCAGAGAAGATTTAAAGGATAAGGATATGTGTAGGTTATATGCAAATACAACACCATTTCATATCAGGGACTTGAACATCTGTGGATTTTGGTAACTGTGGGGGGTCTTGGAAGTGAGGGATGACTGTACTCGTCAAGATTTTTGTATCTGGGATGAGTGCAGGGAATTTGCATGTCATGGCTTTTGCCTGCCAGTTTTTGTTCCAAAGTCCACAATAGCTTCTACTTAGCCATCTCTGGTTACTTCTTCAACATGTGTGTTAGTCAGGGTTCCTGTGAAAAATAAAACTGAGAGAGAGAGAGAGAGAGAAAGAGAGAGAGAGAATAATAGTAGAGAGACAGATTTATTTAAGGAATTGACTTACTCAACTGTGTTTGCTCCCCTTCCGGCCCCTCCCCTCCTGTCAGTAAGCATCCCCCCTAACCCTCACTGTGCTTAGACACTCCTTTTCCTGGCTGAGGCCTCCTCACCATGGCTTTCCATGTCCAGCAGCAAAGTCTCCCAATCCATGGGGTTTCCTTGGTCTGCTCCACCACTCTGTGGATTCCTGGAGAGTCACGTGTCCTCTAAGCTTTCATTGCCCCCATTCCTACAGCAGAATAGTGGGTGCAGCCAGGTAGCCTCGAGGACCCTGGAGCTTTTCAGGGGACCCTGCATGGGACCCTGGGGTTTACAGGAGACCCTGCACATGTCCAGAGCTTCAGGTTCCAGAGGATTCATGCACCCCTGAAGCTTTCTTCCACATGGCCAGCCTGGGCTCCCACAGTTGGTTCTGGAGCCCTCTGACACCTCCTTGTTTTCCTCTGTCTTCAGCAGCACCAGCAGGGCAGATATGAGAGTCCCTGGCTCTGTGAGCAGCCTGAGCTCCAAAGGCTCAACAGCCCTCCTCCAGGGCAGCTCAGCCGGCAACCTCCGCTCGGCCGCTGGCCCTGGCAGCCCCCCTCAGTTCCCATTGGCTGGAGTTTCTTCCTTCTTTGTGGCACTGTGCAGGTGTCTGGGCCGCTCATCACCCCTGGGAAAGGAGCAAGGTCTGGTCAAGCTGTGGGATGCAGCTCTAGGAGAGGGCCCACAGGGCAAGGGCCAAAGTCACAGTGAGCTGTACAGTGAGAGAGATGGTCTCCACAGTTGGGCCAGACACTGCTCATCCTGCACTCCCTCTATTCCTCTCACTTCTTGGCATTCTGGTCTTAACAGCTTTCCTGGCAGCACGTTGACGGGCAGCTAACACTACTGACAAATGTGCACAGGCAAGCCTGACCCCACTCCACCCACTGTACTTGGCTCAGCAGTCTCAACACGGGGACCCTGCTTAACTTAGGAAAGGTCCTGAGTAAGACGGGCTCTGCTTCTGCCTGAAGCGCCCTGGGGAATTTCTCCCTCTCAGCCCCACCCCCAATCAGTCTTGAGGTCTCCAGGGAGCAGGAAGCACACGGCACAAACATAGAATGAGACAAGGCATATGAAGGTACTTGTGTACTGCTTGGCATAGTCTGTGCTCAATACTGAGTGGGCAGAGGCTGGGAGACAGAGAAAGAACCACAGCAAGTGACCCAGTTCCTGCCTCCCAGACCAAAGCTCCTTTTCCTGCTTAGCCCTGTGTGACTTGCCAATGTTGGCATTTAGCAAATAGTGGACTGTGGAAATCACATCAAATGGACATTTGATCCGATATGCAGCACCCCCCACCCCCCCCACCCATGACAAATAGCTTCTTGGTCTATTTCTTAACCCAAGGAGTCTCATTCCTTAGCTCCTCCTTCATGACCCAAGGTTCCTTAATGGCCCAAGGTCTAGGCCTATGCAGATGGTGCCACATTGTTGCAGTGGACTTCATGAGCTCTGAGATGCTTCCGTGAGAGAGATGGTCTCCACAGGTGGGCCAGGCACTGCTCATCCTGCACTGATCTGCCTTGAGCTTTGAACAGGAAACCCTGGGAGACACCATGATGAGGCTGCAAGAGGAAAGGGCCAGGTCAGACCCTGGGTTTTCACCCCCACTTTGCCTCTGCCCAGCTATGGAACCTCAGGCAGGTCACAATTCAAGCCTCACTTTCCTATCTGCCACCTGAGAGGTTATGGGTCTCAAATGCCAACCTCCGAGGTCTTTGGTCCCCTCGTTTCCTGGGCAAAAATAAAGGGAAACTCACCCAAGCCCTCAGGAGTCCTGCTTACTTCTACACACAGAGCTTAGGGAAATGCTGGCCTTGGGATGTCTCCCCTTAGCATGACTTTGTCACTGTCCAGCCACTTGTCACAGTCCCACGTAGTATGCTCAGTCCACACTACCTCACAGAAACAGGGGACAGGGGAGGTATATCTGACCAGACATCCTGCAAAAAGACCAAGGATATGACTCAGTTGGGATGGAGTGAAAGTGAGCACCACCCGCCACCATTCTCAGAGCTTGGGTCTATAAACTATGGGTCCTCAAGCTGTCAGTTTGAACTCTTACAGATTCATGCTGAGGCATCCTTCCCTTTTCCTGCTGAGCCACAGTATGAATTCAGGACTCCTGGCCATGCCCACCCTCCCTCTGCTGCAGAGACACTATTAAGCTACTTTATAATTAGGAATAATAACACCTGCAGATGCATTTTAACATAACCCACAAAAGGCACCGCGTGGGTTTCTTGGATCCCTAGCACTAAAGCAAACAATGCTTCCCCCATTGCCTAGTTCCAACCGCTTTGCTTTCCAACAGCTGCTCTGACATATGAGGGACATGCCGACAGGCAGAAGGTCAAACTGAGCTGAATGACTTCCAGGCACAAAGGACAAAAGGATCTGAGATGTGGAGGGAGTCATTGG
>NW_007211699.1:0-1073 GCF_000164805.1 Carlito syrichta | reverse complement strand
TTTTCTTCTTTCCTTCTCTGCCTTCCCTTTCCCCTTCCTTTCTTTTTCTTCCCTTCCCATCTCTTCTTTCTTCATTTTCCTTTCCTCTTTCCTACCTTCATTTCTTCCTTCTCTTCCTTCCTTTCTTTTTCTTCCTTTCTTTATTTGAAAAGAAGTTTAACACATTTGAAAAATACTTATGTTCAAGAATTGTCCAAGACATCTGGACCTTTTAAGAAGTTATTACAATTTCAATACATAGGATATATTTTTAAATATGTAAAAATAAGATTCCATTTAGTTAAGATCAGTGACTCGTTAAATAACCTTTAAGATCATTTCTATAATATGACATTTTTAACCAAGGTACATTTCTAAGAGTTTAGTTATATTTTTTCCATATGGTTCTCCATAATTACATACACTTGATGCTTTCTAAAGCTTTTATAAATGTCACTGAAAATATTTGTCCCTTTTGGTATTCTAAGTGTAGCCCATATTCAACAGACATTTAACAAACACACATTTAGAGAAGGAGACTGGGGAGTGAGGAAGCTTAGACACTGATGCCACACACTGAGCTGACTCTCAACTCCAGGGTTCTTGGTCAGGTATGCAGATATGAAGGCGAACAACTTGGCCGCCATCGCTAAGAGGCTCCCGAGCTAAAGGTATAGGGAGACGTGAATAAAAGGAGGAAGCAGGTACCCCAGGTGCTGTGAGCCTTCAAGAGGGTGACGGACTGCAAAGCAGAAGCAGGTTAGTTCCACTGGTGGGAAGCAGGAGAATGGTGAGGAAGAAGGACTCAGAGGCCCATGCAGGAGCTTGGCTGGAATCATAACACAAGTAGGCATCAGGAAAGGGTAGTGCAGGCAGCAGGAGCCAAATGATGATAGGCTAAGTGTTGTTAAAGAGCTGGTGGGAAACAGCATGTGTTTCCTTCATAGGACTGGAGCCTATGGAACAGGGACAGGGAAGAAGATGAGGACTGAGAAGACCCAGGCACTGATGTCACAGGACCGAGCTGACTCTGTTCCTTTAGCAAATCAAAAAGTCCTGATCAATCTGCACCTCATTCCCCTGTGATCTGCACC
>NW_007211698.1:0-1343 GCF_000164805.1 Carlito syrichta | reverse complement strand
TTCTGTTCAAAGGGACGTTTCTGGGGCCACTGACAAAGTAAGACAGAGATGGAGAATCTTGGGGTGGTTTCGAGGGAAAACTGGGAGTTCTGTCCTGTTTGCTTCTCAGAGCAGCCCCCACATTTCTAAATAGGAACAGCACAGTCACAACAATCTAGTAGGAATCGAAAACTGGAGATGCGCTTACACAGCTCATTATATGAGATTGAATAAGGATCATGCGTTCATAGCAAAGAATATTGGAGAGGGAGTTGCTTGTGGAGATTGTGGGCGTCGGTGAATCATGACTTGACCAAATTAGCTGTACATTTGAATATGAGCTGGTTATAGGAAGTTATTAAAGAGTTTTTGATAATTTTGTTAGGCGTCATAATGGTATTGTGATTAAAACACAAAAATAATGTTTGACCTAAAAACAGGCTTTTTGACCTGGAGCCAACCACCTGGTAGACTGAAAAGTCGCCCTTGAGAGCAAACTGAGCCCTACCCTTCCCGGAGGAATGCATCACTCTCTCCTCTCTGATCCTCTCCATGCCACATCATATTCATGAGTATATGTTTTCTTTCTTGAACAGTGAGTTTTTCTGAGGACAAGGACAGGACTCTGCTTTTAAACTTCCACACCCAGGACATAGTAGATGCCACAAATACTAATAAAATAAATCTTAGAAGGCAGCATTCTCTCAAACCTCCTCATTCATAGAAAGAATTTACTTTATATTGCAGTTTTTATATTGTAAAACTTCTTTTGTTCTAAGGGTAGGGGCATCTCTGAACCATAAGTAAACAAGTCAACATTAAACAAGGAACATGTCGGCAATGGTTCAGAATAGCATTCAGTAACAGGTGAGAAAGCATGTTCTTTTCATCTGGTTGGACTAGCAAATATTTAATTAGAGTTGTTAAATGCCTGCCTTAAACACTGGCATTAGTTAAGGCAATGCTAGCTGCTATAACAGAAAAACCCCCAAATCGCAGTGACTTTGTTACAGCCCGAGCTAATATACTGGCTGCTATTCCCTCATGTCCAATTAAGAGATGAGAGGCGGAGATAGAGAGTGTTTAATTTCTATAGCCAGGTTACAGGGAGATGGGTCAGCCTCATTGCCAAAAAGCCCGCTCAAAGCAACACAAATTCATTTCAGTATTTATACTCCAAATTCATACCCTTCACCCACCCCGAGTTTGAAGCCTACGTGCAGTTTTAGCGTGACTCAAGATTTACATTTATAATTTTTGACACGTGGTCACTGTTGTGACACAAATTCTCCTGGTCATGCTGACATTTTAGATAACATTTTGGAATTTACAATGTGTTCTTTTGCAGTTTTCTTTTAGAGGAA
>NW_007211697.1:0-770 GCF_000164805.1 Carlito syrichta | reverse complement strand
GATGCAGGGCTTGTCAAACACAGATGGCTGGGTCCCACCCCAGGGTTACTGATTTAGCATGTCTGGAGGGAGGACTGAGAACTTGCCTTTCCTAACACACTGCTGGTCAGGGGTGTCCTCTAAGAACCACTGTATTAAAGTCACTTTCACTGTTGCACTTTCCAGGGACAACTCATTTGGGCAATGAGCATCATTAAAACTGAATTCAACATACATTGAGATTATTATGCCAGTATACAGACAAGGTGGTTCATATAGCAATGAGCCTTTAACTACCGGCAGAGAGAAAATATGAAAAGTGTAATTAAAATGAATATTTTCAATAACTTTGGGCAATCTTGTATTAATAAAATATTTTTAAAGTATTCTGAATGTGTCACTGCAAAGTTTCTCATGAGAGTTTAACCACTGATTATTCTCATATTTATTGTTTTATTTTATAAAAATATATATATGTGAGTATACACATGCATGTTTACATATATGCATACATCTCGAAGTAAAATGGAAACAAAAGCAAATAATTTTTAAGCCAACTAGGGAAAAGGGTATCACTACCATATGTAGAGCTTTTAAATTCCAAAATCTTGAGTAAAAAGTCATCACACTGTACAAAATCTTTAATTTACAGTAAGTTTTATGCACTGAGTTGAAGCTCTCAATTTCTAAGATCCAAATTAGATACAATTTAGCAATGTTAACTTAGTATTTGTTCAGACTTGCTTCCATATTATTTTTCCTACAATTGTAGGTGTGTAGGTGCACAGAAG
>NW_007211696.1:0-2047 GCF_000164805.1 Carlito syrichta | reverse complement strand
GTGTCTGCTCATTCATCTCACAATGTGACTTTCAATGGAAATATATTTGAAACCCCAATTCTTCCAAAGGGCACACTGCAAAGGTTTGGGACTGTCTCATCTAAATGGTTACACTGGGACTACATGAGTACTTCTAACTCACAGGGTCAGATGGTTAAATCCCACAGTTCTCAATGTGAAAGCCCTTGCCAGAAGTCGAACATGAGTAAAAATTACTCCAATTGCTTCTTCAAATTCTGTAAGTTTCTGTAGAACCGGAGAAGTTTCAATAAGTTGTCGATCAGTATTTGGCTCTTGTAGCTAGAGAAAAACAGAAATAAATATAATCATGCCTAGTTTTTGCTTAAAAGAGTAATGATCAATTCTAGGACAGTGGTTGGTAAAATTTCTTCTCCCATGGGCAGAAATTTCTGAAATGCCAATAAAGCACAGAAGCTTCTTCCTCATCTCTTTGAATGGCAAACAAACCTAATATTTAAAGAAGGCTCAAATAATATTTTCCAATCTTCCATCAAATTTCAAGGCCAAGTACTGTACACAGATAGTTCAAAATCCCAAGTATTATACTAATTCTCCAAGGAAGATGCAAGCTGAAGAACAGTTGGAAGAGAAAATATATATTGAACAAAGCAGTGGCTCTCAAATTTTAGCATGCATGAGAACAGATGCAGGGCTTGTCAAACACAGATGGCTGGGTCCCACCCCAGGGTTACTGATTTAGCATGTCTGGAGGGAGGACTGAGAACTTGCCTTCCTAACACACTGCTGGTCAGGGGTGTCCTCTAAGAACCACTGTATTAAAGTCACTTCACTGTTGCACTTTCCAGGGACAACTCATTTGGGCAATGAGCATCATTAAAACTGAATTCAACATACATTGAGATTATTATGCCAGTATACAGACAAGGTGGTTCATATAGCAATGAGCCTTTAACTACCGGCAGAGAGAAAATATGAAAAGTGTAATTAAAATGAATATTTTCAATAACTTTGGGCAATCTTGTATTAATAAAATATTTTTAAAGTATTCTGAATGTGTCACTGCAAAGTTTCTCATGAGAGTTTAACCACTGATTATTCTCATATTTATTGTTTTATTTTATAAAAATATATATATGTGAGTATACACATGCATGTTTACATATATGCATACATCTCGAAGTAAAATGGAAACAAAAGCAAATAATTTTTAAGCCAACTAGGGAAAAGGGTATCACTACCATATGTAGAGCTTTTAAATTCCAAAATCTTGAGTAAAAAGTCATCACACTGTACAAAATCTTTAATTTACAGTAAGTTTTATGCACTGAGTTGAAGCTCTCAATTTCTAAGATCCAAATTAGATACAATTTAGCAATGTTAACTTAGTATTTGTTCAGACTTGCTTCCATATTATTTTTCCTACAATTGTAGGTGTGTAGGTGCACAGAAGTCAACATATTATGCTCTGAATATCACCTTTGGATGGGAGGCACCCATAACTACACAGTAGCTCTTCCTGCCTTGCTGAGGGAAGAAGACTCCTGATGATCCCCCCCACCCCAACCCAGATCACATAAAACGCAACACACGGGTTCATTTTACTATTTGTTCAGAAGTTTTCCAGCCCTTCCACCCCAGATTAAAGGCATAACACCACTGAAGGGAATCAAAGGATAAAAGCAGGAAGGGAAAAAAGGCAAACGAAAGTAACACGAATAGCTGGAGTTATAAAGCTCACTGCAGACAGGAAGGTCATACTTACTTGGAGTGGGTGGAGAGGATAATTGAGCCAGACTTCTCGCAGGTCCTGGAAAATGGAGTGATGCCTTTAATGCTCAAGGGAGTCGTTTAACGCGCTCTAGAGTACTAAATAAAATGTCATTATTTGAAATACTGAACTATTTCAGATGCTGACTCCATTTATTGCAAATTCAATAGTGCTAGCAAACTAATTTTTTAAAAAGTGTATTCACCACTCAAACTACCGGTAGTAGTGACTCTAATTAGCCTATTAAGCAGGAGAGGAAAAGTACCACCCCCAGCCCTAGAAGTCAAAGACACCTTT
>NW_007211695.1:0-716 GCF_000164805.1 Carlito syrichta | reverse complement strand
ATATCACCTTTGGATGGGAGGCACCCATAACTACACAGTAGCTCTTCCTGCCTTGCTGAGGGAAGAAGACTCCTGATGATCCCCCCCACCCCAACCCAGATCACATAAAACGCAACACACGGGTTCATTTTACTATTTGTTCAGAAGTTTTCCAGCCCTTCCACCCCAGATTAGAGGCATAACACCACTGAAGGGAATCAAAGGATAAAAGCAGGAAGGGAAAAAAGGCAAACGAAAGTAACACGAATAGCTGGAGTTATAAAGCTCACTGCAGACCGGAAGGTCATACTTACTTGGAGTGGGTGGAGAGGATAATTGAGCCACACTTCTCGCATGTCCTGGAAAATGGAGTGATGCCTTTAATGCTCAGGGGAGTCGTTTAACGCGCTCTAGAGTACTAAATACAATGTCATTATTTGGAATACTGATCTATTTCAGATGCTGACTCCATTTATTGCAGTTCAATAGTGCTAGCAAACTAATTTTTTAAAAAGTGTATTCACCACTCAAACTACCGGTAGTAGTGACTCTAATTATGCCTATTACGCAGGAGAGGAAAAGTACCACCCCCAGCCCTAGAAGTCAAGACACCTTTTTAAAACAAAGTTACACATTTGCTTAACCTAATACACTGCATTAAGCTGCTTGTTTAATCAGATTTTTTGCTGATCATTCCCCAGAGTGTGCATCAGCTGTGCCTTTTGCAATTAAAACTC
>NW_007211694.1:0-748 GCF_000164805.1 Carlito syrichta | reverse complement strand
AAACATATACACAAGAGAAAGAAAATTAAACTCTCTCATAACTCCCCACCTAGGAATGGCCATTTTAACTTATTGATGGGCATTCTGCCAGATTTTATATACACAATACTTAATAGAAACAGGGTGTGGGGCTTTTAAGAGATTTTTACATAATTAAGTAAAAGTGACCCAGTCCCACCCTGCTTCTGGGGAACCCACTGATGTTTTGCAAGCTACGCTTGAAGAAATCTTTGAGCACCAGGGCAAACGCGTGACCTGCATATATTCTTCATATGCTAATTTTTGTTTGGGTTTCTGAACAAAACCCGTCTTTTAAAGAAAAATTTAACAGATTTGAAACCAGAAACCCTGTCCTCCCTGGAGGCACTAAAAAATGCAAACTGAAGGCTTCCCGTGTGTGGAGGCTATTACTGATTTCCTTCTAAAAACAGGAGAAGTGTTGCCCTGGCCGTAACGCTTGAAGTCCCAGAGCCAGAAACTGTTTGCTTTCTGCGCACTCATTAACCATGGTGTGGGATCCAGTGACTGCTCTAATTTCCTACTTTAAATGTTGTTCTTTCCCCTGCTTTTCAAAAATGTCTTTTTATGTCGTACATTTACATACTCATATTCAGCCACTTACGCCGATTGGCTAGTCGCTGTCAGACACAATAAAAAGAGACAGAAACCACTGTGAATTACAGTAGCATTAGTGTTGAAAATGGAAATTAATTTCAAGAAATGAACCTCGGCAATAAAAGCTCCCTTT
>NW_007211693.1:0-709 GCF_000164805.1 Carlito syrichta | reverse complement strand
AGTGATTGCTGGAACTTTGGAGACCAGGACCAGAGTGAGCCAGTGAAGTGCCACACTTAAGGAGGCACTCATTTGTAGGAGCATGCAAGTGCAAGGGCCTCAAATTTTGCAAACTAGCAATTCATTCACCTGACTCTAATTCCAGCCCTGCTGGGGAGCTTTAAACAATACTGATTCCTGAGCCACATCCCCAGAGGTTTTGATATAATTCGTCTAGAATGCTCCCCAAGGCATTCTAATATGTAACTAGTTTCAAGAATCATGGACACAGTGGGTCTCCCCAAGCAGGGCAGCAGGAGGTGGAACTGTTCAAATATCGGGGCCCAGAGCAGCACTTGGCTCTGTCCTGGACAGCCCTGCAAGACTTCAGATTTCCCTCTTTCAATGATATGGCCATGTTCTTGGTCAGCGTGGCTACTGAGAGGGCTTCCATGCACTAGCTTGGTAAATTCTGATGACAGCCCTGTTAAGTAGATATTACCACCTTCATTTTGGAAGAAGACACTACAGCCCAGAAAGCTTAAATCCCTGTCCAATGGATCACACAGAGAGGAAATGGGGTGCAGGACCCAACCCTGAGTTTGTCTTTCTTCAAAGCAAGAGTTCCTAACCTAGTATAATTATTATTTTTTTTTAAAGAGTTCCTAACCTTCCACTAAGCTACACTAGACTCTCCTGTGTAAGTGGTCACCTCTTGCCCTTGA
Organism: Carlito syrichta; assembly: GCF_000164805.1. Lineage (NCBI taxonomy): Eukaryota > Metazoa > Chordata > Mammalia > Primates > Tarsiidae > Carlito > Carlito syrichta. The sequence goes on along the minus strand of NW_007211693.1, from coordinate 5 downwards.
CCTGG
>NW_007211692.1:0-712 GCF_000164805.1 Carlito syrichta | reverse complement strand
TGCCCAGGCTGAAGTGCCGTGACACATTCACAGCTACCCCAGTTTCGACCTGCTGGGCTCTAGCAGTCCTTTCGTCTCAGACTTCCAAGTAAAGTAGCCGGAACTACAGGCGCTTGCTACCATACCTGGCTAATTTTTTATTTATTATAGAGACGAGGTCTCACCAGGTTGCCCGGGCTGGTCTGGAACCCAGCAGGCTCAGGCAATCCACTCTCCTCGGCCACCCAAAGTGCTGGGATTACAGGCTGAGCCATCAAGCCTGGCCAACAATTGCACTTCTAAGAATTTATTCACCAGTTAGTCTTACAGATGTGTAAATGATATATCAGTTATGTACCACCATTTGTAATAGCAAAAAGAAAAAACCTAAATTCCCACCAGTGGAAGACTTGGTTAAATAAATTATAGTAAATCCATACAATGGAGTACTATGCAGCAGTAAAAAAAAACAAAAAAAAACAAAAAAAAAAAAACGAGGAGGCAGGTTTTCTATGCACTGAATCAACAACCTCTAGATACACAACTTTAATAAACTTTTTATTTTGGAATAATTTTAGATTTAGAAAAAAATTATGAAAATAGTACAGAGAGTTCCCTATACCCCTCACCCCATTTCAGTTTCCCATAATATTATCATCTTATATTACATGGTACACTGACAAAACTAAGAAACCAGTGTTGACACATTTCTGTTAACTAAACTCCATCTTTC
>NW_007211691.1:0-771 GCF_000164805.1 Carlito syrichta | reverse complement strand
CTTCTCGCTTTCTCCCCTTCCCTCTCTCCTTCCCCTTCTCCTTCCCTCTCTCTCCTTCTCTAACACCAGCTTGCTCTCTCTCTTTCTCTCCCTCCCTTTCTTTCCCTCCTACCTTCCTCTCTCTCACACACTTTCTTCTCTTTGCCCTTCCTCCTTTCCTTTCTCTCTCTCCTTCTTTCTCTTTCTCTAACTCTCTCCCTCATCCTCTCACTGTTTTTCTCTCCCCCTCCCTTCTCTAACACTCACCCTCGTGTCTCTCTCTCTCTCTCTGTCTCTCTATCTCCTATTGATACTATTTCCCTGAAGGACTGGCACTAATACTCCTTCCATGCTCTTCCTATGTACTTGCTTTGTGTCTTAAATCCAGACTTTGACGTGAGTAGAAAACATCCGCCGTGGGGTCCATGAGCCCTTGCCTGACTAGCTGTGGAGGCATCTCTATCTGAGAGAAAGGTATTCGGGGAGGCCATGCATTCCAAAGTGGGCAGGGTAGAAGCCCAGAGCTCAGAGTAGATTTTCTCGACAGACACAGCTGCTGGTGCTCACAGGACCAGTAGCATCAGAAAAGAAATCACCAGAGCCCTCCATGAAGGCTCTTGATAGAATAAGTAGGACTTAAGAACAGCACTACCAACAAAGGACATTTTCAGGAAAAGAAGCTCTCTGTGTGCCTGCATAATTAGAAAAACATGTATAGGAAGACATTTTGCAGAGTGTCTTTTCAGAAGGAATATATATATTCCTCCTACCCAAAGTAAAACATCAACACTC
>NW_007211690.1:0-748 GCF_000164805.1 Carlito syrichta | reverse complement strand
CATGTATAGGAAGACATTTTGCAGAGTGTCTTTTCAGAAGGAATATATATATTCCTCCTACCCAAAGTAAAACATCAACACTCTTGAATAGAAAGGAATTTTAGATTCTGAACTAAATGCTTTAATGAGGGACAGATAATAAGTGTGAATTGAAACTAATTGGTGTTTCACATCACTGAGCTGGTTGAAAAACCATTTGTGATGAGGTCTGAATAAGGTAACAGTCGCTTTTAAATGCCTAATTAAACACCACTCTGTCCCTAGTGAGAATAAAAAAATGTATTGTCACTCATTGCACTATACTTAACCAAGTGATTAAAGTGGGCGATCTGAACAGATTTGTTTTTTGTATGGGTGGTAAAAGCTCCTTTTTCCCTGGAGTAGGCTGATGTAGGTAGCCCTTGGACAATGACACATTGTGTCACATACAGACGGGAATACCGCCATGCCGTGAGCAGGCACCATGGGCTAATGTAAGAAAAAAGACACGAGATTCATATCAAACAAAAGGAAAAATAAAGAGACAAGGTGAGCGGTGGCTCAATTGTGGTTGATTTTTTTTTCTATATTGGAAATAATAATTAAAAGAGCATCAACAAGAGGATTTTTTAAATGATGCTTATTTGGGCTGTAATGATTAAGGGCAAAAGTGTTTGCCAGGAATTATATTAGAGGAAGATCGAGGTCTAATGCTTGTAATTTCATTTTACTTTTGGCTGAGGCTCCCTGGAATTCAATGAAAAGGGCG
>NW_007211689.1:0-1611 GCF_000164805.1 Carlito syrichta | reverse complement strand
ATATAGCTATTATGGAAAGAGAAAAATAAAAACTTCTTTTCATTCTCGCCTCATTCTCCGATATACAAAAGTCTGACAATTAAGCTTGTGAACTTACTACCGTGTGCTTACATTGGCAGCACTGTACAAACAACTTGGTAAGGTTTCATAACCTTGGCATATCAGTGTCTCACAGCTGTGTTTGTGTTGACATGTGGCACTGTCTTTCTGATTGGCATTTATTATTGTTATGGCATGTTTTTTGCGTGCTGTCATGAGAATCTTGGAGCTTGAATTGGAGCAATGAACAAACATTAAATTTCTTGTTAAAATTAGCATGAGTGGAAGTGAAATAAGGAATATTTTAGCCCAAGTTTATGGGGATAATGCCATGAAGTGAATGGCAGTGTACAAGTGGATTAAACATTTTTTCAAGGGGAAAGTGTCAATGATAAAAAGAGGTCAGGATGAACACTAAAGAGTAGAACTGACAAAAACCTTGCAAAAATTTGTTGAATTGTGCATCAGAATCATTGGATGACTGTGAGAAGTATAGCAGATCAAATAAACAACGACAGAGAAAATGTTAGGAAAATAACTGAAAATCTTGAGAGAAGTGTGTGCAAAATTGGTCCTGAAGGAGGTCTTGTATTACAAAAATCCACCAGCGCACACACCACTGTCTTCGAGGAAATTTTTAGCCAGTAAACAAATAACTGTTTTGGAACATCCCCTCTACTCACCTGATCTGGTCCACCCAATGACTTTGTTCTTTACCCAAAGACACAGGAAATATTGACAGGAAAACATTTGATGACATTCAGGACATCAAGGGTAATATGATGACAGCCCTGATGACCATTCTAGAAAAAGAATTTCAAAATTGCTTTGACAGGTGGGCTAAGCACTGACATTGGTGCATAGCTTCCCTTGGGAGTACTTTGAAGGTGACCATAGTGACATTCAGCAATGAGGTATTTACCACTTTTTCTAAGATGAGTTCGTGAACTTATTATCAGAACGTGTATACCTCTATTTCTCTTTCTTTTTACAAAATATAATGTCTGCACTTTAAGTTTTAATTCTTCCCTTTCTATTTACTCTTGAGCCATCTCTAATAAGGCGTTCACCCTGAAGAGTTTGCTGAAAGTACTCATATGAAAAGAGTTTTTTGAGAGTGCTCAGACATGCATATATTACTCAGTCTAATATTCAATTGTCAATCCTCACCCGACTCGATTCATCACAAGCATTTGACAAACCTGATTAAAACATTTTTTCTTAAAACACTTCATTTGATCTCTAGTATGTAGGATTACGGTGCCTCTCCTTTGGTGGTTTCTTCTCTCTTCTTGGTTTTACCCATTGCTTTAAACATTTAGATTCTGTATGCTTCAGGCTTCAGTCAGTGGACCTCTTTTTAATTTGCATTCACTTTTTAAAAATTTCATCTATTTTCTTTGGTTTCAATACTTCTGATGTCATCCACATTTGTATCTATAACATAGAGCTTCCCCATAAATTTCAGGATGCTGAGCTGCAATGCCAGCAACAAGTTTGCCTAAGTTCAGCTAAACTTTCAGACTCAAAGACTGTCTTAGGCATCAGTTGACACCAGCCAAAAGGTATAAG
>NW_007211688.1:0-1260 GCF_000164805.1 Carlito syrichta | reverse complement strand
TTGTTAAAAGAGTTTGAGATGAGAGAGCTTGTGATGTACATAATGGTTTTTGTTTGATTCACTTATGTTTTGTGAGCCATACTGTAGTCCATTTTGAAATGTTATGGTTTTAATTTCGGTTTTCAGTTGTGCCTACTGTCTGTGTGTCATTACTTTGTCATTAATAACACCATTAGCGTGTGATCCTCATCATGCTATCAGGGAAACTAAGTGGAGAGCTAGACAAAAGTCAGATTCTCTCGCCAAATAGGAAAACCTCTCCGCAATATCTAACTGCCTATTTTACATCTCTCCGTGGAGATGAACCACAAAGTGAGCTTCAATTTAACATTTCCAAATTTAACATTTGATCCTCCACCACAAAATAAACAAACTAACAAACAGCCAAGCTAAACAAAGCACTAAACAATCCAAAGCTTACCCCTCCTACAGTCTTCCGTATCGCGTTCATGGAAAGTTTTTAACTTAAAATATTGAAACCCCCTTTGCTTTTGCTCTTTTGCTCATAATTTATATTCAGTTGAGTAGCATATTCTATTACACTTATCTTCAAAACCAATCAAGAATTCAATCACATTTTATAATTGATCTCCTACTCCAAACTTCCCCTTTAGTCTGTCGAAAATATAATAGCTACAATGGTTCCTTCAAAGTATAGTTGGATTATATCACTCCTCCTCAGAAGTTTCTGGTTGCTTCCCCTGTCACTCAGAGTAAGATCTAAAGTTCTTAAAATGCCTTTCAAGGCTCTGGAAAAACTCACTTTCATAACATCCTTAATATTATATCTTATTTCTCTGCCTCTCACATTCCCCTTCAGTCATAATGTCTCTTTGCTTGTCTGGAATATGCCAGGTGCACTCCTGTCTCCAGGCGTTTGTGTCAGCTGCAATTTCTAGTTGTGATGCTCTTCCAGCTTTATGTATAGTCTGCTATGTCACCTCCTTCAAGTCATTGCTTAATGTTTCTTCATCCCATTTTCCTCTCTCTCCCCATCTCCTCTCTCTGCTGCTTTCTCCTCCTTAGAAATTACATAATATATTTATTCATGTTGTTCACTGTTTGCCACTTTGCACTAGATTGTATATCCACGAGGGAAAAAATATGTTTGTTGTACTTATTCTATATGCACAATACCTAGAATTTTTCCTGGGATCAATTAATCACTCAATAAATATTCGTTGGATGGATTTCTTGAAACTAAATCTGTGCATGCAGGGCCTTATAGTGTAAGGGAACAATACACATTTTAAGATGATT
>NW_007211687.1:0-730 GCF_000164805.1 Carlito syrichta | reverse complement strand
TTCAAGGCTCTGGAAAAACTCACTTTCATAACATCATTAATATTATATCTTATTTCTCTGCCTCTCACATTCCCCTTCAGTCATAATGTCTCTTTGCTTGTCTGGAATATGCCAGGTGCACTCCTGTCTCCAGGCGTTTGTGTCAGCTGCAATTTCTAGTTGTGATGCTCTTCCAGCTTTATGTATAGTCTGCTATGTCACCTCCTTCAAGTCATTGCTTAATGTTTCTTCATCCCATTTTCCTCTCTCTCCCCATCTCCTCTCTCTGCTGCTTTCTCCTCCTTAGAAATTACATAATATATTTATTCATGTTGTTCACTGTTTGCCACTTTGCACTAGATTGTATATCCACGAGGGAAAAAATATGTTTGTTGTACTTATTCTATATGCACAATACCTAGAATTTTTCCTGGGATCAATTAATCACTCAATAAATATTCGTTGGATGGATTTCTTGAAACTAAATCTGTGCATGCAGGGCCTTATAGTGTAAGGGAACAATACACATTTTAAGATGATTTTGTTTGAACAAAAACCATTTGTTGTCATTATAATTATTGCCCTTGTGAAATATGATATTTATCAGTGTTTGTATGTACATGAACACACACTTAGCATTAATTATTATGGCTACATTCTGCACAGTATTAGAACTAGAGTTCTCTGCCACTATCATATGAGACTTGTAGGAGGTGGAAAAACTACCACTTGACATAAAGGAAGACTGACT
>NW_007211686.1:0-412 GCF_000164805.1 Carlito syrichta | reverse complement strand
GCCAATTGAGAAGTTAAGGAAAGTGAGTATACTATGATACCACTTTTATTAAACACAATTTTTTTTAAAAGTATACTTCTCACATATATGTATGTATTCATGTATATATACACATTTATACATGCTTATGTGAGAATGGAGAAAAACATAATGTGATATCTGTTGGGTTATTAATATAGGTTGCCTAGCATAAAAATGTATGATAGGATAAGGAAGAAGGATGTAGGAGTAGAATCAGGAAAAAGACATGAAAAAATCTTTATATAAGCACTCAAAGCACAAAATTTTAAAAAATGATTACTTCAAAATGCACTTACATAAAATTGCACTGGTAGGTAAAATAAATTTGAAAAAGTATATTAGTGCAATGCAAACATGCTGAAGACTGTTAACAGTTTGTTTCTGATTATCA
>NW_007211685.1:0-475 GCF_000164805.1 Carlito syrichta | reverse complement strand
AATAGCTTTTATTAAAGAACACATAAGGAAAAAATAGATGATCTTATTATTAAAAGAATGCCATCTGTTTAGGATGATCCAGAGATATAACTCAAAATCGTCGCAAATGTAAAAGTTAAGACGACATTTCAATAGGCCTGCATTTCTAGGAATCAGATCTGCACAGAAAATCAAGGAAGAGCTGGAGTAATTGGGAAAACATGTTAAATCATTACTATTAGAACAGGAGCAGTGGAAGAATGCAAGTCCAATAAAAACAGACACAGACAGGCCAGTTAAGAAAAGAGATTTCCTCAGGAAAAACACTGACACTATAGAGAACAGACAAGAGACAAATGAAGTGGAAAATGAGAACTTGAATGTCTCTATACAAAGAAAACAATAAAGAAATTAATGCCAGATATCTATGTCTGTCTCAAATTGATTTAGGACTCAGGCGTGAAGGTGGAGAGCGTTGTAATTTATTGCATAGACC
>NW_007211684.1:0-351 GCF_000164805.1 Carlito syrichta | reverse complement strand
TGACTGACTTTTCTTTTTTTCTAAATCTTTTGTTCCAATTTTTCAGGCTACAACCCCCTGTTTGTCAGGTTCACATAATTACATTTATGTTCTCTAGGGGAAATAAAGAACAAGAAATTATTGTACTGGAGGTGTTTTTCAACAGACAGCAATTGACAAACATGAAAGACAAGTTAAAGATACTAATGTGTAAGGAGACCATACACATTGATAAATAAAATACCAAGATCTCAATAGAAAAGTGGGTAATTCATTCATCAAAGAGGAAATAAAAATAACTAATAAACATAAAAATGTTCAATCTCTTTAAGAATTAAAGACAATAGAAAAGAAGACACTTTTGACTATAAT
>NW_007211683.1:0-464 GCF_000164805.1 Carlito syrichta | reverse complement strand
TTTTGTTCCAATTTTTCAGGCTACAACCCCCTGTTTGTCAGGTTCACATAATTACATTTATGTTCTCTAGGGGAAATAAAGAACAAGAAATTATTGTACTGGAGGTGTTTTTCAACAGACAGCAATTGACAAACATGAAAGACAAGTTAAAGATACTAATGTGTAAGGAGACCATACACATTGATAAATAAAATACCAAGATCTCAATAGAAAAGTGGGTAATTCATTCATCAAAGAGGAAATAAAAATAACTAATAAACATAAAAATGTTCAATCTCTTTAAGAATTAAAGACAATAGAAAAGAAGACACTTTTGACTATAATATTTAAAGATTTAAAAATATGATATCAGCAAGACTGCATGTAACAGACACTTTGATAGAGTGCTTGTGAATGGGGGAATTACTCAAACTCTTTTTTTAATGGCAAACCATCTTGGTAATACATAACAGGACCACAGAAAA
>NW_007211682.1:0-1803 GCF_000164805.1 Carlito syrichta | reverse complement strand
CTTCCAGGAGTCACGCTGTCTTGGCCATCAAATTATGGGTAAGTCAATAGAAGTGTGGGGGCCTCTATAGTATCTCTAGTGAAAAATGATTCTAATCTCCAAAAGCTCAGGAAGGATTAGAGGATTGTTCACTCATAAAGCCCTATGTGTGACCAGTAGCATGTCTTCCCATGCGTGTCTTTTTAGGCATGTTGCATGTGTGCAGAGAATTTTGGCATTAGTCGGGAGTTCCACAAGGAGGGTGGTATGAGCTGGAAACATTTCTGTGGGGCATTTGGTGGTTCCCTGTGGCTCTGAAGTATAACTGGATTTGCTCCCTTTTTCATTAGTGCCTAGTTTCCACTGCACCAACCAGCAGGTGAGAAGGTAGCATTCTGTTGCTCAGAGGTACGGTGCCTACTCTACCAAAGGGCACTGACACTGTCCTGGTCACTGTGCTTGGAAATTCTGGCTCCGGATGGGCCTAGACTCCTAGTTGGATGGAAAACTCCAGGGAGAAAGATTCCTGGATATTTATCTAATGGACATGGCCTTAGAAAATCTAGGATATATCATGTCCCCCTGCCCCCACCTTATCTTTCTTGGCCCCACGCAATAATAAGATTGAATAACCATGCTGTCCAATCAAACATTCTATGATAGAAATGTTCTGTATTTGCTCCATGCGGTGATCAGTCACCAGCCACACGCAGTTATTGAGCACATAAGATGTGGTTGGTGTGATTGAGAAATTCAACTTTTAATTCTATTTTATTGTATTTCATGTAAATTTAAGTAGCCATATGCAGCTAGTGGCTATAGTATCATATAAGTGTACTTTGGAATAACTATGGCTTCAAGACTGCTTGGTAAAAGAAAAAGGACTCACAAATGTGCACATACACACTTAACATTTGTATAATTCCTATCTACCGACTCTATACATATTCATCACTTTGTTACCACATCCATTATCTTTTAACACCCTGGGAGGGTAATGCGCTTGTTTTTCATACTTTATGGATGAGAAAACTGAGTTGCAGAGAAGTTATACATTTTGTCTCAGCTTACTTCGTATGCAAGCAGTGGAACCAGGGATCTAATCCAGGCCTGTTTCCTGGAGCTTTCAGGGGTCATCATGCATCTTTCAGGAAATATTTGACCTCATGTTCGCTTGTAAATCAGTTGACAATGAGACTGGGATGGTTTTTATGTGCCTTACTCAAAAAGCAGAGCCTGAGGCAAGGACTTGGTTCCTGCCATTCATTTTGGAGAAGGACTCTGAGGAATAAGAGTTGAAGGTATAGGAAGTAAAAGGAAAGGAAAGAAAGTCAATTCAAGGGTGTGTTATTGAGAGCACTGTTGTGGGCAACTAAGGTTCAGTCCTACAGAGAGTCTTCAGATAACTGTGTAGCATGCCCTTAGAGGTGTCCACCAGACACACTGAAGAGGAAAGTATTTGTCTATCAACTATTGTCCCTCACTGGTCAAAGACCTCTAAAGGAGTGGTAGCTCCCTTGCAACTGTGGGTTTGTACATGTGCCAGCATAGTTGAGTGGGCTATCACAGGCTTCCTCCGTGGTGGTGCACAGCAAGCCTGGGCAGAAACCAAGAGACACATGATAATTGAGGCTAAGCACTGTAAGGTTATACCTGTATGCTGCTGGTTGCCACAGCAAGAGCAGGAGCTAAACATGTGGACTGAGTGGATCTGAGATAGGGTATAAAAGATGACCGCTGACCAAGGAAGAGAACTAAATAGCAGAACCGGGAGAACCCATAATCCTTTGAGAATGGATTCTTCCATAAAAATGTAAAACATGT
>NW_007211681.1:0-794 GCF_000164805.1 Carlito syrichta | reverse complement strand
GATTACTGTTGAAGTTGGGTGATGAGTTCACTTCACTATTCTTTCTACTTTGGTGTATGTTTGAAATTTTCCATAATAAAAAGTCAACACATGCACACACACAAATTCAGATGTTCCACCTCCTTACTTAAAACATGTACTGGCTTTCTATTGCTTATAGTATGAAAATAAACTTCTTTAATAAGAACTCAAATTTCTGTGTAGTCTGGTCTCTACTGATCTTTCCAGACCTATCGCGTACCATGTGCTCACCCTCTCAGTCCTTCAGGTCTACCACCTGTGTATTACTCCCTTGTGTATGCTATATTCTCCTAGCTGCAAGCTGAGCACCCTCTGCTCTTCCCTAACTAGGTTAAATTCCTGTAATAGGAACACTTCCTTTTCGTAGCACATATTACCACTGCAGTTTTTGCATGATTGTGTAAACCATTCAATCAGTGTCTGTTTATTCCACTACAGCATAAAAATCGTAATAACCATTTTATCTCCAAGCACAGTGCCTACCACATGTTATCATGATCAATAATTTTGTTAGCTGAATGAGTGAATGAGAAGGGATGGAGTGCAGTTAGAAGTAGCATTCACTTTGTAACTTAACTATTGAAGCTCCAAGTTCTCTTGGAGATGAATTAAGGTGAACCTGCCAGGGGGCACTGGCAAGTAAATCCACAGTGCCTGTGATGCTGTGTCTTGGCTCTGCCTCCTGTTTCTGAGATAATAAATAGCAGAGAAGACTCAGCCAGTGATCAGAAGCGTCTCTTTCCCAGACTCAGGATTCAGCAACTCTTTGACTG
>NW_007211680.1:0-717 GCF_000164805.1 Carlito syrichta | reverse complement strand
TGAAGTCAAAGATTCTGTGTTATTTCTTTTCTGTAGATCATTTGGGATTAGCACAGGATGGGAATATAGAAGACATTGAATAAAAATGTATGGACGAACAAATTCTGATGGTTATAGCAGATCTTCTGACCATGCTGCATAAATAACTATAAAACTAGACAAAATTCATGAAACAACTCTTCTCAAACATTGGGCAACAAGAAGTAGAGAACTTTGATCCCTTACAGATGGACAGTAAATAAAGTAGGTCTTAAAATTGTCTCAGCCTTCTGACTGGCTATACTTTCCAAACCATTGGCACAGGGAGGGGAAATTCAAGCAGAGCATGGTACTCTTGATGAATTCAAAAGATAAAAATTAGGGTTCATAGACAGGCTCGGTGGTTCAGCCTGTAATTCCGCGCCTTTGGGAGGCTGAGGTGAGTGGATTGCCTGAGCCTGCGGGTTTGAGACCCGCCTGGGCAGGCGAGACCTCATCTCTACAATAAATCAAAAATTAGCCAGGCATGGGAGCGCGCGCCTTTAGTTCCAGCTACTTGGAAGGCAGAGGCGGAGGGATCACTGGAGCCCAGCAGGTCGAGGCTGCGGTGGCCAGGAGTGGCCACTGCACTCCAGTCTGGGTGACAGAGTGAGACTCCAACTCAAAAAAAAAAAAATTAGGGTTCATTGAGGCTGAGAGAGCTGGAATTTGTAGGATAGAATACCAGAGAAGAGAGAG
>NW_007211679.1:0-2047 GCF_000164805.1 Carlito syrichta | reverse complement strand
GCAACTTGGCGAGACCTCATCTCTACAATAAATCAAAACATTAGCCGGGCATGGTGGCGCATGTCTGTAGTTTCAGCTACTTGGAAGGCTGAGGTGGAAGGAATGCCTGAGCCCAGCAGGTCAAGGCTGTGGTGGCCATGAGTGTGCCACTGCACTGTAGCCTGGGCGATGGAGTGAGACTCCAATTCAAAAATAAAAATAAAAATAAAATAAATAAACCAAACAACAAGAAAAGTCCTTCTTGGAGTTGTAGACAAGTATGAGACTACAGAGGATCAAACATTGTTTTTAAAAGAGTAATACCAAAGATGTCTCCAGGTTTCTAACTTCTGAACTTCAGACCTACTCTTCCAACTGCTTATTGACCATATTCATTTGGATGTCTTTGTGACTTTTCAAAATTAAATTTTTTCCAGACTGCTCCCTTTCTCCTTTCTCCTTTCTCTCTACAACCTGTCTGTCCATCGTTTATTCCTTATCTCTGTGTCTGGTTCTTCAATCCTCCTAGTAATCCAGACACGAAATCCTTCTCTCTCACCCTCAATACATGCCAGTTCTCCCTAGCACTAAGTATTTGAGATTTCTTTCAAAGCTATTACCAGTTTTTTTTAAGACTCAGGGTCTTGCTCTGTCATGCAAGCCGGAGCGCAGTGGTGCAATCATAGCTCATATAATCTCAAACTCCTGGGCTCAAGCAATCTCCTGCTTCAGTCTGAATAGCTGAGACTACAGGCGCACACCACCATGCCCAGCTAATTGTTTTATTTTTTTGTAAAGATGAGCTCGTGCTACAGTGCTCAGGCTGGTCTCAAACTCCTGGCCTCCAGTCACTACACCCAGTTCCAAAGCTATAACTCTAAGATATCTCTTTTTTCTCCTTCTACTTACACTGTCCCTGATCTGGCCTCATAACCTTTCAACTAAAAAATGGAAATGGTCCATGATTCCAGCATTTGATACAGATGCCCAGTTAATCCACTTTTCTGCATCTTCACTAGCAACAACCCATTCACAGCCTCCATCATCTTTCATCTGTGCTACTCCTACAACACTTAATTGATCTCTCCATTTCCCAACTTGTCCCACAAAGGCTCTCCTCCATAAATAAGCCTACCTTGGAAATGCTGTGGGTTTGATTCCAGACCCACCCTTTATTTGCAAATATCACAATAAAGTGAGTCGCACAAGTTTTTTTGTTTCTGAGTACATATAAAAGTTATGTTTATGCCATACTATAGTCTATGAAGTATGCAATAGCATTATGTCTAAAAAAACAATGTATATACCTTAATTTTAAAATACTTTATTGCTAAAAATGCTAATGATCCTTTGGGTCTTCAGCAAGTAGTAATCCTTTGGTTCTTCAGCAAGTAGTAATCCTTTGGTTGGAAGAAGGTATTGCCTCAATGTTAAAGGTTGCTGACTGATTAAGGTGGTGGTTGCTGAAGATCAGGGTGACTGTAGCAATTTTTAAAAATAAGACAAAACTTAAGTTTGCTGCATCAATTGGTTCTTCTTTTCACAGAAGATTTCTCTGTAGTATGTGATGCTGTTTGATGGCATTTTACTGACAGTAGGACTTCTTTTAAAATTGGAGTCGGTCCTCTCAAACCCTGACACTGCATTATCAACTAAGTTTGTGTAATATTCTAAATCTTTTGATATAATTTCAACAATGGTCACAGCATCCACATTAGCAGTAGATTCCATCTCAAGAGACTACTTTCTTTGGTTATCCATAAGAAGAAACTCCTCATCCATTCAGGTTTTATTATGAGATTACAACAATTCAGTCACATCTTCAGGCTCTACTTCTAATACAAGTTCTCTTGCTATTTCCACCACATCTGCAGTTACTTCCTCCATTGAGGTCTTGAACCCCTCAAAGTTGTTCATAAGGATTAGAATCAACTTCTTCTAAAGTCCTGTTAATGTCAATATTTTGATCTCCTTACACGAATCATGAATGTTCTCTATGGCATCTGGAATGATGAATTCTTTCCAGAAGGTTTTAAATTTACTTTGTCTAGATCTATCAGATAAATCA
>NW_007211678.1:0-689 GCF_000164805.1 Carlito syrichta | reverse complement strand
ACAAGCCGGGCTCGGCGGCTCAACCTGTAATCATGCGCCTTTGGGAGGCTGAGGTGAGTGGACTGCCTGAGCCCGCGGGTTTGAGACCCGCCTGGGCAACTTGGCGAGACCTCATCTCTACAATAAATCAAAAAATGAGCCGGGCATGGTATCATGCGCCTGTAGTTCCGGCTACTCGGAAGGCTGAGGCTGAAGGATCGCTGGAGCCCAGCAGGTCGAGGCTGCGGTGGCCGGGAGCAGCCATTGCACTCCAGTCTGGGTGACAGAGTGAGACTCCAACTCAAAAAAAAAAAAAATTCTGCACCAGGCCCAGGACAAAGCACTTTCCATATACTAATGCACTAATTTAAAGAAAATAGGGCACTGATGTTATTTGGTCTAAAAAGAAGGCTGGGAGAGAGACTAAGTGATACCTAGTAAAGGGAATTAGGCTTAAATTGCACAAGAAGGGATTGAGGACAGACACTGACAATGTTTATGTTGTTGGACCTAAGGGAGAACTTTCTTACAAGACCCTGAGACACTTCAAGGAAGTAGATTTACTTTCTGATCTGCATGAGGCGGGGCAGTGACAGGATGCTGTGACGAAGCCCTTCCCACCCTAATTTTCTCTGATTGTATAGTTAGGCGCTAACTAATAGATTCTTTGCCATGACAGCTGCTCTTTGCTGTCACATTTTCAGGGTCAT
>NW_007211677.1:0-1649 GCF_000164805.1 Carlito syrichta | reverse complement strand
ATGAAAAATATTGTTTGGTAATTTAGCTATTAAAATTTACAAATATGGGGAAATAAATATGTAATTGAACTCAGATTGATCGTGTTTCTTTTTAAAATCTTAAGATTGAATATACATTTGTAAAAATCTGTAAAAAGAGTGATTATGACAATTTCATGATATGTTACCTGCCATGGCTTACATGTCACTTAGAAAATGTAAATACGTGATACATTCTATTCTATTTCAAATTTTCCTCAGTTTCTTAGTCTATACACATTTTTATTACTGTTTCTTCTTATTCCTTTCATTCTCATGTTTGCTGCTGAGTAGCCTGAAAAGAAATGTTATCACAAAATAATAAATTGCATTATTGAGATATTTTAAAATATAAAATATTTAATATACTGATATGGCATGATAATATTGCCAAGGCATACTATTATAAATTTAATTATATAAAGAGTGGCTACAGTTCCTGGTTGTAATTTTTTTCTGTTTATCCCAAACAATGTTTATGCTGTTGGCCATTGTTTATAGTTTTGAGGCCATCTTTATTTTTAGAGTCATCTATTAACTTATTTCTGAAGCAGACATTTAATGAATTTCTATTTTATACAAGTGTGTTATTATTTTTACTTCTTGTTTTCCTTTCATGACTCAAAAATATTACTCTGAAGGGAATGAAAGAAAGAAAACCTTTCAAAACTGACTGTTTCTTAAACATTTTTGCCCAAACCCTTTTGGTAATCCAAAATACTAAATAGAAAAACAAGTAAAAACTCTGTTAACATTTTTTTAAATAAAAATATGCATCACTACTTATTGTACATGTAGTTGTTTTATCAATGGAAATAAGTAGTAATTTCAGAAAACTATCAAGTACTTTAAAACTCTCCAGATATTGTTCTGTAAGAGTCTTGAATAAATATAAGAAATTGAACCCAAAGTTATTGTCCTAATGTTTCTTGTCTGTCTGTTTTGGCATTGGACCAATGCTTTTTGAGAAAGTATTGTATCTGGTTCTTGAAGACATACTAAAAAGAATTGACTCCAGTAGATGATGCGTGTGAAAAGGTGGAAGAAAGAAATTGGACTAAATTTGAAAACAATTGTGAGGCAACTTTTATTTTCCTCTCAGGATAACAAGATGAGTTGTTTTTCAGAGAAGCATAATTAATTCTCTTTATATGAATCCTGAGAATATTGTGTGTGTAAAGCAAACACAAAAAGAAGTGGCTATTGTTAAGGCACAAGTGAAAGTATTCTTAACACTTCTGTTTTTATTGTCTGCAGGAGAGCTGGAGGTGTTTCAGAAAGATGGGGAACGAAAAATTCAGAGCCGGCAGCAACTTCCAGTGGGAACAACCTGGGGGCCGTTTGCTGGGAAGATGGACTTGAATAATAATTCCTTGGTATGTGGACGTTCTGAGATGATTGACTCTTAACATATTGTCATAGCTCAGAAATTATTTCTGCTTGCTTCCTAATGAAGTCACTAAAAATAACAGTTTGTTTTTGCTTTTTCATGGATCTCAAAACTGGATATTTTCCAAGTGGTTTGTCTCTAACAGTGAAATATGCAGAATTTAGAAGGAAACAGGTTACTCATGCTAAATGTTTGGCTAGTAAGGTAATTTATAAGGTTATTGCTTTATCTGCTTAGCCAG
>NW_007211676.1:0-767 GCF_000164805.1 Carlito syrichta | reverse complement strand
CTTCTGTTTTTATTGTCTGCAGAGAGCTGGAGGTGTTTCAGAAAGATGGGGAACGAAAAATTCAGAGCCGGCAGCAACTTCCAGTGGGAACAACCTGGGGGCCCGTTTGCTGGGAAGATGGACTTGAATAATAATTCCTTGGTATGTGGACGTTCTGAGATGATTGACTCTTAACATATTGTCATAGCTCAGAAATTATTTCTGCTTGCTTCCTAATGAAGTCACTAAAAATAACAGTTTGTTTTTGCTTTTTCATGGATCTCAAAACTGGATATTTTCCAAGTGGTTTGTCTCTAACAGTGAAATATGCAGAATTTAGAAGGAAACAGGTTACTCATGCTAAATGTTTGGCTAGTAAGGTAATTTATAAGGTTATTGCTTTATCTGCTTAGCCAGACTAGGGCTGTTCACATTTAATAGTATGTTCAATTGCATTTATTTTTAAGATGACACAAATTAATTGTCATAATTTGTAGGTTTACATGAAGAACAAGAAATAAACAACTTTGTTATTCCTTACTAATACTGTTTGCACCTTTAATGGCAGGGACGAATGATTAGCATTGTAATTTTTGCTGTTAAATTTTTTGTAAAGGTTCTGAAATAAGAAAGACTACTGCTTTGTACGATTATAGGGATAATTGATTAATTAGATGTTTTTAAAAGCAATGGAAAGGTGGGTAGTTTGGTTATTTAAACTTTAATTCTTCATTGGATGGTTTTGTTTTTTACTGTTGCTGTAACAAATAGCTACAAACTTTGTGGCT
>NW_007211675.1:0-995 GCF_000164805.1 Carlito syrichta | reverse complement strand
CCCAGCAGCCCATGAATGACTTATACAGAACCACTCAAGACTAGCAACTTGACTTAAGAATGAAGAAAATGTGTGACATCATTTGTTTTCCAAGCTCTCTGGGGGCCAAGATAAAACCAGTCTCCAACCCAAACCAGAACCATGTTTAGCTTTTGTACCCCGAGCCTATCTTGCTGTCCTTACCACTCCCCTTCCCTAGAGTACACTCATCTGAGTCACTTATGCAGAAACATCCACTTCAGCCTCTGCTTCCAAGACACCCAACCCAAGTCATCTTCAGTATGAACCAAATGCTAATGATGGGATTCTGTAATTGGATCACTTGCCTGTCCACTAGAAATGGGGACCCCAATACTGTTAGAAAGTGAAACAGTACTCTGGCAGGCTGTTATAGAAACAAAGAGACCAAGGAAAAGAGCCCTGGCCATGACTTGAGTCCTTGGTTAGACCAGTGGCTCTCAAATGTGTGTGACTGCCACCCAGGGACACTCAGCAGTGTCTGGAGACATGTTTGATGGTCACGACTGAAGGTGGGAGCCCTGTTGGCATCAAGTGGGAGGCCCAGGGACACCACACCACATCCTACATGGCCCAGGACAATTTTCCAGGACAAAGAATGATCCAGGTCAAGATGTCAGGGAGTCGAGGCTGAGAAATCTTGGCTCAGTGGATTGTTCTGCTTATGAGGGGATGAGGGGAGCTGGTGGGAAAATGAGGCCGAATGTGGAAGCAGTGAGAGGTGAGGAGGAATAGATCAAGACCACAGGATGGCTGGGCTCTGTGGCTCAGCCTGCAATTCCAGCACTTTGGGAGGCCGAGGCGAGCAGACTGCCTGAGACTGTAGATTCAAGGACAGCCCAGGATACTTGGCAAGACTTCGTCTCTACAATAAAAATCAACAAATTAACCGGGTGTGGTGGCACGCACCTGTAGTTCCGGCTACTTGGAAAGCCAGGGCAGAAGGATCGCCGGAGCCCAGCAGGTGGAGGCTGCAG
>NW_007211674.1:0-696 GCF_000164805.1 Carlito syrichta | reverse complement strand
GGGCAGTTAATTTCTTCTCTCTGGCCTTTTATTTTATGTGTGGGACCTAGTCTAGATCAGAATGGCAAAATGGTTTAAATGGTCTACTTAAATTTATTAATGATGGCTGTCTTGAGCATTCACAAATTTGGAGGATATATCTAGGCAAGGGATGAGAGTCATTTGATTGATTATTGATGCCTGCCATGGGCACAGATTTTTTTTTTTTGGTCCATTTCTTGCCCACTGTATACATCTGGGATTGTAGGAGTCTAAGGAGCCAGCCAGTTGACCTTGTGCCCTGACAAAGATTGAGTCAGAAAGAAATTGGATCTCCTGTGAAAGATCAGGAAAGAACAGGAGGAACTAAAGTTCACAGACTATGTGAGGTTAGGGCGACTCTTTTTAAGAATTCCTTGCATTTCCACAGCAGAGTGTCTGTGGAGAGTTGCAGCTGTGATGGTGAAGTTGGCAGGCTCCTTGGAGCACACACCCCTTTGCCCATCAAGTGGTGGAGAATCTATGCTGACAAAGTCTGGGGTTTTAAGAATTAAGCTGATCAGGAGCGTTCAAAGCGGATGAGGGAAGCTGCAGCTTTGGTTCCTTTAAGGACAGGTGCAAGTCCTCATGATGGGGTGACGGGTACCATTTGGTCAATGAAGAAACTGCCCAAACCTGTGACCAATCAGAATTGAGTAAGAAATCAAACAGAGGCAC
>NW_007211673.1:0-733 GCF_000164805.1 Carlito syrichta | reverse complement strand
GATGGCTGTCTTGAGCATTCACAAATTTGGAGGATATATCTAGGCAAGGGATGAGAGTCATTTGATTGATTATTGATGCTGCCATGGGCACAGATTTTTTTTTTTTGGTCCATTTCTTGCCCACTGTATACATCTGGGATTGTAGGAGTCTAAGGAGCCAGCCAGTTGACCTTGTGCCCTGACAAAGATTGAGTCAGAAAGAAATTGGATCTCCTGTGAAAGATCAGGAAAGAACAGGAGGAACTAAAGTTCACAGACTATGTGAGGTTAGGGCGACTCTTTTTAAGAATTCCTTGCATTTCCACAGCAGAGTGTCTGTGGAGAGTTGCAGCTGTGATGGTGAAGTTGGCAGGCTCCTTGGAGCACACACCCCTTTGCCCATCAAGTGGTGGAGAATCTATGCTGACAAAGTCTGGGGTTTTAAGAATTAAGCTGATCAGGAGCGTTCAAAGCGGATGAGGGAAGCTGCAGCTTTGGTTCCTTTAAGGACAGGTGCAAGTCCTCATGATGGGGTGACGGGTACCATTTGGTCAATGAAGAAAACTGCCAAACCTGTGACCAATCAGAATTGAGTAAGAAATCAAACAGAGGCACTCTGCTCTCCATTAGTCCATGCACTGTTCATTGGAGAATGTAATTGGCTGCCCCCAGGTGCTAGTTTTGATTATAACCCCTCCTTTTTAAAAATATCACACCCCCTCCTTTTTAAAAAACACCTGGCATCAAGGCTCTT
>NW_007211672.1:0-1102 GCF_000164805.1 Carlito syrichta | reverse complement strand
CTTTTATTTTATGTGTGGGACCTAGTCTAGATCAGAATGGCAAAATGGTTTAAATGGTCTACTTAAATTTATTAATGATGGCTGTCTTGAGCATTCACAAATTTGGAGGATATATCTAGGCAAGGGATGAGAGTCATTTGATTGATTATTGATGCCTGCCATGGGCACAGATTTTTTTTTTTTGGTCCATTTCTTGCCCACTGTATACATCTGGGATTGTAGGAGTCTAAGGAGCCAGCCAGTTGACCTTGTGCCCTGACAAAGATTGAGTCAGAAAGAAATTGGATCTCCTGTGAAAGATCAGGAAAGAACAGGAGGAACTAAAGTTCACAGACTATGTGAGGTTAGGGCGACTCTTTTTAAGAATTCCTTGCATTTCCACAGCAGAGTGTCTGTGGAGAGTTGCAGCTGTGATGGTGAAGTTGGCAGGCTCCTTGAAGCACACACCCCTTTGCCCATCAAGTGGTGGAGAATCTATGCTGACAAAGTCTGGGGTTTTAAGAATTAAGCTGATCAGGAGCGTTCAAAGCGGATGAGGGAAGCTGCAGCTTTGGTTCCTTTAAGGACAGGTGCAAGTCCTCATGATGGGGTGACGGGTACCATTTGGTCAATGAAGAAAACTGCCAAACCTGTGACCAATCAGAATTGAGTAAGAAATCAAACAGAGGCACTCTGCTCTCCATTAGTCCATGCACTGTTCATTGGAGAATGTAATTGGCTGCCCCCAGGTGCTAGTTTTGATTATAACCCCTCCTTTTTAAAAATATCACACCCCCTCCTTTTTAAAAAACACCTGGCATCAAGGCTCTTTCTGCAGTCTGGATTAATCCCAAGCGTCATATTTTAAAGCAGCTTAGAGAACATAGATTCGAACATTAGTCTGCACACAGGGCGGTTGTTGAAAAAAGCAAGGGCATCTTCTTGCACTGGTGAAAAAAGAAAATCAGCCAGAAGTTTTCGGTAAGATGAAAAAGCTTGTCGGTCTCCCTCCCTCAGGGTCCAGTTCAACTCTCTGGCTTGTTCATTGTTCCTGCTTATCTGGCCATACTGATTTCTGCCAGGTCAGTGGCCTGTCACCAGGCAGGAATCCAGTCTGCCTTGT
>NW_007211671.1:0-726 GCF_000164805.1 Carlito syrichta | reverse complement strand
TTTTAAAAATATCACACCCCCTCCTTTTTAAAAAACACCTGGCATCAAGGCTCTTTCTGCAGTCTGGATTAATCCCAAGCGTCATATTTTAAAGCAGCTTAGAGAACATAGATTCGAACATTAGTCTGCACACAGGGCGGTTGTTGAAAAAAGCAAGGGCATCTTCTTGCACTGGTGAAAAAAGAAAATCAGCCAGAAGTTTTCGGTAAGATGAAAAAGCTTGTCGGTCTCCCTCCCTCAGGGTCCAGTTCAACTCTCTGGCTTGTTCATTGTTCCTGCTTATCTGGCCATACTGATTTCTGCCAGGTCAGTGGCCTGTCACCAGGCAGGAATCCAGTCTGCCTTGTATTCTCTTGCAGGTCTGGATCCTAACATGATGCCTGGCACATGGAAAGACTGCCACACTCACTTGATGATGGAGTGAGTGCCTGCCAGGGCAGATGTGCTCACGACTCAAGCATGTCTGGGAATAACATTAAGCAGAGGGGAGAAATAAAAAACCCATTACACAAACTTCAGGATTGAGATTTGGCTTTCAATTTGATAAACATTAATTATAGTTAAGGCTTTCTGGTCACTTACTGAACACTTCTAAAGAGCACCAGACACTGTCCTAAGTCCTTCACATGGGTAATCTTTTTTAATTCTCATGTCAAAGCATCAAAGTTAGGTACTATCGTTATCTACCACTTGGCATCCATACTTAGTAACATACTGAGACACCAG
>NW_007211670.1:0-731 GCF_000164805.1 Carlito syrichta | reverse complement strand
AGATGAAAAAGCTTGTCGGTCTCCCTCCCTCAGGGTCCAGTTCAACTCTCTGGCTTGTTCATTGTTCCTGCTTATCTGGCCATACTGATTTCTGCCAGGTCAGTGGCCTGTCACCAGGCAGGAATCCAGTCTGCCTTGTTTTCTCTTGCAGGTCTGGATCCTAACATGATGCCTGGCACATGGAAAGACTGCCACACTCACTTGATGATGGAGTGAGTGCCTGCCAGGGCAGATGTGCTCACGACTCAAGCATGTCTGGGAATAACATTAAGCAGAGGGGAGAAATAAAAAACCCATTACACAAACTTCAGGATTGAGATTTGGCTTTCAATTTGATAAACATTAATTATAGTTAAGGCTTTCTGGTCACTTACTGAACACTTCTAAAGAGCACCAGACACTGTCCTAAGTCCTTCACATGGGTAATCTTTTTTAATTCTCATGTCAAAGCATCAAAGTTAGGTACTATCGTTATCTACCACTTGGCATCCATACTTAGTAACATACTGAGACACCAGAAGTTAAGCAGCCTGGCCGAGATCACATAGTTCATACGTGGTGGGGCCAGGATCTGAACCCAGGAAATCAGACTCTGTAACTCTCACTCATAGGTCACTATTATGTATTTGGAGCAGTGTTCCCAGAGTTACCAGGAGGGCTGATTAGAGCATAAACTGCTGGTACCCTGCTCTTCAGAGATTTTGATTTATTTTATTTGGCGTGAGTACTGA
>NW_007211669.1:0-525 GCF_000164805.1 Carlito syrichta | reverse complement strand
TTAAAGAAAATGGTGAAGACTCAATAAACATTGAGAACTATAGTGCTAAGAGAACATGGAATTTTTCCTGATTACTCAATCGTACTATCTGATCACTGCCTACAACATCCCTCTTTTCATTGTATTCCTAACTTATCGTTGTAGTTGACACTTTATATTCTTGCTTTCTTATTTGTTCCCTATCTGCTTCCCTGACTTGAATGTTGGTTGCAACAGAGAAGGGACCTGGCCTCTCCTGCTCACTGTGGTATTCTCAGTACACAGAACAGTATCTGGTTCCTCATAGATGCTCAATAAGATGCTTGAGGTAACAAATTTGAGTTAAAATATCCTAGGATCACGCTTTGGGTTGCTTTTACCCCAATTGGGGTTTTTTTTTAAAAGAGAGCTACTTCTTTGATTAAGTCATAAGCCATTAATTTATAATCACGTAGTCACCAACTCTACTGGTTAGTTTATAATCAGCACCTCTATCAATGTTAACCACACTTGTCAGTAAAAATAGCTAGCTTTTACTATTTGTGT
>NW_007211668.1:0-2047 GCF_000164805.1 Carlito syrichta | reverse complement strand
CCCATTTCTGGCCTGCCTGCAGAAGCTAAAAGCCCCTTCATTCATTCTATTGAACAGGGGTTCTCAAACTTGAACATGCATCAGAATCAGAACCTGCCCTCTGATTCAAAAGGTCTGGAGTTAGGCCTAAGAATTTGCATTTCTAACAATTTTCCGTGATACTGATGCCAGTGTTGCTGGTCTGAGGAAGCACTGAGGTAGAACCATTTGTCTCTCTCAGTCTCACCCCCACCATCCATCCCTCACACAATGACCTCTCCTTTCTCAACCAAAAAGCCCATTCCACTCCACCCCAAACAAAAGAACCATCTCTCTGCCTTAGTTTAGTGATCTGTGAAGTGCACGCAATAACAGTACCCACTGATAGAATTAGTGGTTAGAACGGCAATGGGTGCATAGAAATTACTGCTTGGCTGCTAGCTAGGCTTGTTAGGCATTTTGCATTTTCCAAAGATGGCCATAGCATCTTCTATCCTATAAGTTTGTCCTACAGTGTGACCTTGATGCTCTTCCCACTGATGCTTTTCGTTTCTGCAGGCAGACCAGAGATAGGCAGTGAGGACAAATTGAAGAGTTTAAGAGAGAGAAGGGTCTGACAAGAAGGGACTCTGAGGACATGGAAGGATAAAAGGATAGTGAAAACTATGTCCCAGGAGCTAGGGTGGACGTTTGTGACTGCTTCGACCCGTAGCATGGAAGAAGTGGAGCTCTGTGACTGCTGAGGTTTGTTTGTAAACATGCCATGCCCTTTTGGATAATCATGCCATGTACCTTTGAATTGCTCACTCCTGGGGCCCAGACAGCATACTGTAGGAAGTATGCACCTTCAGCTGCCAGCCGCCATACTGTGAGGTCTAGCCCATGCAAAGCGACACCGCAGAGACACAGCAGCCTTCTGTAGCTGTTCTGGCCAACATCCCAATTGACGTCGCAGCCAACAGCCTGCGTCAAATGCCTGACACGAGAGTGAAGACTCTTCCAGATGATCCCAGCCTCTAGTCATTGGGTCACCCCCAGCTGTCAAGCCTTCTGGCTGAGGTCCCGGCCATTGTGAGGCAGAGACAAGCTGTTCCTTCAGTTCTGTGTTCAAATTCCCCACCCTCAGAATAAGTGAGCATAAATAAAATGGTTCTTATGCCACTAAGTCTTGGATGGTTTATTATCCAGGGGTAGTAACTGGAACAATGCCACTTCCCTAGAAAGTGAAAGGACTGAGTTTTAAAATTTATTATTATTATTATTATTGTTAGACACAGGGTCTTGCTCTGTCCCCCAGACTGGAGTGCAGTAGCGCAATCAAAGCTCATTGAAGCCTTGAACTCCTGGACTCAAGCAATCTTTTGACCTCAGCTGCCCAAATAACTGGAACAACAGGTGTGCATCACCACACTTAGCTAATTTTTAAAACGTTTGTAGAGACGGGGGCTCACTAAATTGCCCATGCGGATCTCGAACTCCTGGGCTCAAGCAATCCTCCTTCCTCGGCCTTCCAAACTGCTGGGATTACAGGCATGAGCCACTGTACCCAGCCTATAGTTGATTTTAATTTTGAAAGCTCTTTCTCTCTTTTCTTCCATTCTGTTTTGTTCCTGGTATGACCTTAGTTAAGTTATAGACCTTGCTGTGTCCCATGATTTTAATGTATAAATGAAGAGTAACACTTGATCTTAGGAGGGAAAGGACTGTGGAGACAGGAGAGAGGATGTTTGGTGTGATAGTTACTGTATCTGACTCTTGGCACATATGGCTTATGAAGAATCAGGGCCAAGTGGGATCCCGGAGCCATCTTCTATCAGAAACACAACTGCAGTCCCAAGTCCATGTGGGAACATTGACAGGCAGGATTAGGATCTGGAACAAGCTGCTAAAAACTCCCATCTTGATTTAGGGTGTGAAGCTTCACTGATTCCTCCTCCATGGGTTCTTCTGGACTGTTCTTTGCCTTCTTATCAGATCCCTCCCCTTGAACCAGTATCCAAGAAGATGTGGTTAGCTTTGCTTCTGCCCTGAAGACTGCCCTCGTCACCCGCCCCAGCTCAGTTTCCAG
>NW_007211667.1:0-817 GCF_000164805.1 Carlito syrichta | reverse complement strand
ATAGATTTGGCTTTTTGGTAAAGTCACACAGCTTTTGGAGGTTGTCGGTGACCAGCACTGACCAAGGGTGGGTTAGGACCCGCACCAGAGAATCTGGACAGCGAGAAGAGACTACTCGGAGGCAGTTCTTCTGGGAACAGTCTGATCAGGACTGGAGCCAAATTTTATTCGGACACCTTCCAACTTATATACCATTTTCTATACCCTCCAGCAGTGCGATAATCACTTACTGGGGGCGTACAAGTTCCGTGCTTTACAAACTATGCATCACAAGACCACCACGAGATCTGCAATTTCCAAGCAAACAATTCGAACTCCATGATGTCTGTCGTGCTTACATTAAGGTCACAGGTGCACAACTTCAACACAAATTGTTCAAAGTGTTTTCCACAATGTTCAACGAATCATTCATATTATACTCTTTGCTCTATACCCTGATTAATACAAAAAACTTTTCTAAGTTAACTCTAGGTTTAATCCAAGTTCACTGACTCCCAATATTTTTAACGATTAATATTATCAACTTAACACTATACTATAATCTATAAGTTTAGTTAAATGACTTAACTGTCAGTTATACTATTAACCTATTATGATTTAACGTAATGCCTTATAACTCAGTTAAAACTTATTCTTAAACTACCAAACTTTACTATAATTCATATGAGTTTCATGTCTAAACTTTAATTTTTATATAATCTAATGATTGACCTTTAATACGATGCTATTATCCTATTAAGCTAATACCTTATCGTTAATTCTTTATAAATCATCTAGTAACTATTACACTTGAATAATGTAGCAAAAGGAAACAAAA
>NW_007211666.1:0-763 GCF_000164805.1 Carlito syrichta | reverse complement strand
CAACTTCAACACAAATTGTTCAAAGTGTTTTCCCACATTGTCAACGAATCATTCATATTATACTCTTTGCTCTATACCCTGATTAATACAAAAAACTTTTCTAAGTTAACTCTAGGTTTAATCCAAGTTCACTGACTCCCAATATTTTTAACGATTAATATTATCAACTTAACACTATACTATAATCTATAAGTTTAGTTAAATGACTTAACTGTCAGTTATACTATTAACCTATTATGATTTAACGTAATGCCTTATAACTCAGTTAAAACTTATTCTTAAACTACCAAACTTTACTATAATTCATATGAGTTTCATGTCTAAACTTTAATTTTTATATAATCTAATGATTGACCTTTAATACGATGCTATATCCTATTAAGCTAATACCTTATCGTTAATTCTTTTATAAATCATCTAGTAACTATTACACTTGAATAATGTAGCAAAAGGAAACAAAACAGCAAGCATAGATTTACGCAGCTATGAGTGTATATGTATATATTTTATCCTAACAAGTCTACTCTAAAAATCAAATAGTAGCTGTCACACTCTTGAACAAGGAAATGCAGGGCTGCCAAGATGGCGGCCATGGGCTGAAGCAGACAGAGTTTCGGTAATTAACGAAACAAAAGAAAACATTCTGCCTGGCTAGGGGTAGGGCGACAAAACTATCATGGTAATTTAGTTTCTAATTTTAGCCCTAGGGGAAACAGCTATCGGGAACAAGAGCTGACTACCCAGTCTACCAGGAAATAGAAGG
>NW_007211665.1:0-747 GCF_000164805.1 Carlito syrichta | reverse complement strand
AAACTCAGTTAAAACTTATTCTTAAACTACCAAACTTTACTATAATTCATATGAGTTTCATGTCTAAACTTTAATTTTTATATAATCTAATGATTGACCTTTAATACTATGCTATATCCTATTAAGCTAATACCTTATCGTTAATTCTTTTATAAATCATCTAGTAACTATTACACTTGAATAATGTAGCAAAAGGAAACAAAACAGCAAGCATAGATTTACGCAGCTATGAGTGTATATGTATATATTTTATCCTAACAAGTCTACTCTAAAAATCAAATAGTAGCTGTCACACTCTTGAACAAGGAAATGCAGGGCTGCCAAGATGGCGGCCATGGGCTGAAGCAGACAGAGTTTCGGTAATTAACGAAACAAAAGAAAACATTCTGCCTGGCTAGGGGTAGGGCGACAAAACTATCATGGTAATTTAGTTTCTAATTTTAGCCCTAGGGGAAACAGCTATAGGGAACAAGAGCTGACTACCCAGTCTACCAGGAAATAGAAGTTAAAAAATATCTAGAAAGAAGTAAAACTTAGAAAAGACAGAGAAAAATAATTCTGCTATGCACTTTCCATCACGTTTATTGAGATTTACTTATAAGTTTTACTGCCATGTATGCACACTGTTCACTAATCACACGCCAATATTATAGGTATAACTGATATCCTATGTCAGAGGCGATCTTCCAGATGGCCTTTACAGGCCTCAGCTATGTAGCTATAGATATTGGCTCCCAACAGAGGTTT
>NW_007211664.1:0-837 GCF_000164805.1 Carlito syrichta | reverse complement strand
TCGTAGGGTTTTATTTGACCTAATTTCCAATATTGTTGTGTCTCACGGAAGAGGGGGAGAAATGGAGGAAGGGCTGGTGGGTAGAGCTCTCAGTACACATGTGACATTTATCTTTTAAGTTCATCATCTTGTATGGGTGTGGCTTATGGCACCCGAAAACAATTACGATAATAATATCAAAGATCAAAGATCACCATAACAGACATAATAATAATGAGAAAGTTGAAACATTGCAAGAATTACCAAGATGTGACACAGAGATATGAAGTGAGAACATGCTGTTGGAAAGTTGTGCTGATATACTTGCTCAATGCTAGGTTGCCACCGACCTTCAACTTGTAAAAAACACAGTTATCTGCAAAGCACAATAAAGTGAAAAACAATTGAAAGAAGTATTCCTACCCCAGCATGTAGCTCATGCCTGTAGTTTCAGTTACTCAGGAGTCTGTGGTGAGAGGATGACTTGAACCCAAGAAGTGAAGGCTGCAGTGAGACCAGAGGGCACCACTGCATGCCAGCCTGGGTAAAAGAGCAAGATCCTGTTTCCAAAAAAAAAAAAAAAGAATGGGGTATATCCATATTATTACAGTTAGATAAGAGAAATAAGATGAGATCTTTTAGTATATTGACTATAATTAATGATGATATATTGTATTCTTGAAAAATGCAGATAGTGACTGATAAGCGTTGTCATCACCAAAATGGTAACTATGTGAGGTAATGCATTTGTTAATGAGCTATGTTAACTATTTCACAATTCCAAGTATATACTCCAAACATCGTATTGCAAACACTAAATACATAATGAAATTTAAAGAAAGAATATTGAGCAACTAC
>NW_007211663.1:0-596 GCF_000164805.1 Carlito syrichta | reverse complement strand
GATTCTAAGATGACTATAACTGTGTGGGGTATGTGTGCAGGGGCAGTGGTAGGAGGGGTGTCAGGTGGATGGGAAGAAAGAACAATTTTCTCCTCTGCAGAATTTTATAACAAATTGATTGTGACCATGAAATCCTTAGCAATAAACTGATGCAAACATCAAAGTGATTATTTCTTTTGTATGTAAGAAAGCTGAGGAGCTCATAAAACACGTGCCTCTTTGAAATACCTCTTGTTGTCTAGGTGAGTTTTTATAGAAAGTTTGGCTGGCAGGTCTAAGGACAAGAGGAGTAGAAGAGTAATTATTATTTTATGGAAGGAATAAAGATAACCTAAACCAGGTTCCCTTTTGCTTACTGTCAACAAAGAACCATCATGCCAGCCATCTGCAGAGGGCCAAAACCTGGGGTTAGAATGTCCAAACAAACCGCAGACACCACTGCAACGAGTTCAGGGTTCATGGTTGTCTCAGCTCCCAGCTAGTTGTTTTCACTGGGCTATCATTCCTACCACCACCACAATTACATACTGTCACTATCATGTCCCTAAATATCTAACCTGCTAAAAGACATATCCACTAATCTAGCAAAATAATAA
>NW_007211662.1:0-683 GCF_000164805.1 Carlito syrichta | reverse complement strand
CGTTTTCCACAAAGGCTGTACTAGTTTACACACCCACCAACAGTGTGGAAGTGTTTCTTTTTTGCCGCATCCTCTCCAGCATCTGTTGTTTTTTGAGTTATTGATGAAAGTCATCCTGACAGGAGTTAGGTGATAGCTCAGCATGGTTTCAGTTTGCCTTTCTTTGATGACTAGTGAGGCTGAACATTTTTCATGTATCTGTTGGCTGCTCATATGTCTTTTTTTGAGAAGTATCTATTCATATCTTTTTCCCACTTTGTAATGAGGCTGTTTGTTTTTTTCTTTTCAGCATGTTTGAGTTCCTTGTAGCTCCTAGATGTTAGGCCTTTGTCAGACATACATCAACAGCTTATTCAACCAGCATTTTTTGAGTGCTTACTAAACACCAGACATCATTCTAGGCACTGGCAGCATAGTATAGTGCTGAATAACATGATCCTTGCTCCTACTTTTTGCATTTACATTTTACATTTTAGTGGAGGGAGACAGAAGAAATCAACAAATATATTATCTTCTTTTGAGTAGTGGTAATTATTATAGTGAAAAATAAAGCCAGAGCTTGAGTTACAAGGGAAACGTCCAGAGAATGCACCTGAATGACATAAATAAAAGAGAGGAGTGCATAAAGTCCTGATAGTGAGTGAGTGTGTGGAGCATGAAAGGAAGAGAGATCTTGACATGTT
>NW_007211661.1:0-683 GCF_000164805.1 Carlito syrichta | reverse complement strand
CCAGCATCTGTTGTTTTTTGAGTTATTGATGAAAGTCATCCTGACAGGAGTTAGGTGATAGCTCAGCATGGTTTCAGTTTGCCTTTCTTTGATGACTAGTGAGGCTGAACATTTTTCATGTATCTGTTGGCTGCTCATATGTCTTTTTTTGAGAAGTATCTATTCATATCTTTTTCCCACTTTGTAATGAGGCTGTTTGTTTTTTTCTTTTCAGCATGTTTGAGTTCCTTGTAGCTCCTAGATGTTAGGCCTTTGTCAGACATACATCAACAGCTTATTCAACCAGCATTTTTTGAGTGCTTACTAAACACCAGACATCATTCTAGGCACTGGCAGCATAGTATAGTGCTGAATAACATGATCCTTGCTCCTACTTTTTGCATTTACATTTTACATTTTAGTGGAGGGAGACAGAAGAAATCAACAAATATATTATCTTCTTTTGAGTAGTGGTAATTATTATAGTGAAAAATAAAGCCAGAGCTTGAGTTACAAGGGAACGTCCAGAGAATGCACCTGAATGACATAAATAAAGAGAGGAGTGCATAAAGTCCTGATAGTGAGTGAGTGTGTGGAGCATGAAAGGAAGAGAGATCTTGACATGTTCAAGTTACAGCTAGAATTCCAGGTGTCTGGAACACAGTGAATGGTGACAAAGAGAGATAGGAGATGACCTCAGAGAG
>NW_007211660.1:0-731 GCF_000164805.1 Carlito syrichta | reverse complement strand
TACATACTCATTTCATGGCCTT
The DNA here is from genome assembly GCF_000164805.1 of Carlito syrichta. NCBI lineage: Eukaryota > Metazoa > Chordata > Mammalia > Primates > Tarsiidae > Carlito > Carlito syrichta. The sequence goes on along the minus strand of NW_007211660.1, from coordinate 709 downwards.
CGAAGCCACACTCACCTCTGAGTGTTGGCCCCCTTTCAGTCTGTGAAAGGTGACTGATAAACTTTACTTGCTTGTACTTTCTTACTTGGTTGCAATCATGCATTATTCCCAGGGTCCTGGCACCGGCTCTGGCCCACCTTGTACCAGCCGACTCTTTCACTTGTCTTCTCAGAATTGAATCTGCGGGAGGAAGAGTTTAACATATAAAAAGAATATGGAAGCATAGTATGATAAAGTTGTACAGGAAAGCACCAAGGCTCTGGGAAACCGTGGGGCACTTAACACAGAGGGTAGTCATGCAGGGCTAAAGAGTCAATATCCACATTGTCCACAGATAGGTAGATATCAACTATGTGAAAAAAGGACAAACCAAGTGACAGCATTAAGAAAGCATGTGAGTTTTAGAAGGCTGCACTAGAACAGGGGCTTGGGGTGGTGAGGTATTAGGAAATTATAGTTATATACAAACCTGGAGGTGAAGTTAGAGGCTAATACAATTAACTATAGTCATCTGTAGAGTTAAGGGAATGGAAAGATTTTTGAAGGATTTTCAGCAGAGAAGTAACATGTCATATTTTAATTTTAGAAAGATCATTTTGACAGTAATTTGGAAACTGTAATAATACATGGAAAATGTACCAGCCACAGGGAGGCCAATGAGGTGTTTTATGTAGTAAAAAAAGAAAAGAAAAGAAAAGAAAAATGAGAA
>NW_007211659.1:0-742 GCF_000164805.1 Carlito syrichta | reverse complement strand
AAGATCATTTTGACAGTAATTTGGAAACTGTAATAATACATGGAAAATGTACCAGCCACAGGGAGGCCAATGAGGTGATTTATGTAGTAAAAAAAGAAAAGAAAAGAAAAGAAAAATGAGAATGAGGTAAGGTAATGGCAGTGAGGATGGAGGGGAAGAGTGTCTAACAAGTATTTTCTTTCATCTCAAGATCAGCACTTCATCCACCATATTTTTTCTTCTATTTTTTGGGATGAACTTTTAAATTTCTTCTTCCACCACTTTCTTGCTATTCTCAAATCATGCAAAACTTTTGCTTTTTGTCCTAAATGAGTTCAGTTATTTCTGATTAATTTAAATTGAATTTGTATATAACCCAATAACAAAGATTTATAAGAAAATACAAAATAGTTTTCTTTTAAAATACATCATCACATTATTAAAAAGCTTTGCAGTACTTTTTTTTTTATAATTACCCTAAGTTTCTGCATTTGGCTTTGAAAGTGGCACAAAACTACAATTCACTTTTTTATTATTAGTACAAAACATACATCCTATATCTTACCATTATAGCCAAAGTAGGACAAATTCCCCAAGGAGCAGAGCATCATTGGTACATAAAGTAACAAAAATTGTAGCAAAAGGAAATATAATTGATTGACTCCTTATTGTGTATCAAGCAATGTGCTAGTTTCTTTGTGTACTTTTTCATTTGTCCATATTTTTCACAAAAGTTTTTTAGAACAATAATATGAGCATTTTA
>NW_007211658.1:0-747 GCF_000164805.1 Carlito syrichta | reverse complement strand
CAGCCTCCCAAAGGCACGGGATTACAGGCGGAGCCACTGAGTCCGGCTTTGTCATGTTATTTCAGTTGTCAACATTTTGGGGGGGAAGGGGAGAGAAATTTGGTCAGTTACTCTACTTTACAAAGATATTTTTTCTGGGATGAATTGATGACTTTCTTACTGCTGAATCAGTATATACTCTACGGAAGGTAATTATGCTTCACAGAATATTACATTTCGGAAAGTAATTATGCTTCATAGAATATTACATTTTCTAGCATTCATAAAAACAACTTCCCTAACTACTACAATAAGATTCCTGTTTCTCCAGTTGATGTAAGAGGTTTCCTTTAGAAACTTGAGACATAACAATTGTGAAAAAAATAACCAAGACACTGTGAATTAAAACTGAAATTAGATTGCAGCATAAGTTATAGTGAAAAAGGATCAGCTTCTGGGATTTGATTTTTTATAATTTTCTTAGAAAATCTTAAAAATTACCTGACACTTGAAAGATATCAGGAGTAAAATAGGCCAGTAAACCAATGAGAAAATATCAAGTGTGTATTTTCAGAGATTTAAAAACAATCTAAGACTATAGATAAATGCTTACATTCTGGCTAGCTGTACTGTACGTTTATGGTCAATTTGCAAAATTTGAAAGTAAGTAATCAATCCTTTCTTATTATAGTAGAATAGCAAGAATTTTCAGTTTAGTCATGTTCCATTTGTACAGAGGAGGTGATAATTGTAGAAACTTCAGAGAAC
>NW_007211657.1:0-942 GCF_000164805.1 Carlito syrichta | reverse complement strand
CTGAATCAGTATATACTCTACGGAAGGTAATTATGCTTCACAGAATATTACATTTCGGAAAGTAATTATGCTTCATAGAATATTACATTTTCTAGCATTCATAAAAACAACTTCCCTAACTACTACAATAAGATTCCTGTTTCTCCAGTTGATGTAAGAGGTTTCCTTTAGAAACTTGAGACATAACAATTGTGAAAAAAATAACCAAGACACTGTGAATTAAAACTGAAATTAGATTGCAGCATAAGTTATAGTGAAAAAGGATCAGCTTCTGGGATTTGATTTTTTATAATTTTCTTAGAAAATCTTAAAAATTACCTGACACTTGAAAGATATCAGGAGTAAAATAGGCCAGTAAACCAATGAGAAAATATCAAGTGTGTATTTTCAGAGATTTAAAAACAATCTAAGACTATAGATAAATGCTTACATTCTGGCTAGCTGTACTGTACGTTTATGGTCAATTTGCAAAATTTGAAAGTAAGTAATCAATCCTTTCTTATTATAGTAGAATAGCAAGAATTTTCAGTTTAGTCATGTTCCATTTGTACAGAGGAGGTGATAATTGTAGAAACTTCAGAGAACCTTCAAAGGACTTTTACCACATCTTCTGGTTAAAGGCTTCTGAAGGTTATCCCAGAGTATTTACATATTAGCACCAGCTTATTCATTTCTATCTCATCTTAAAATGGTAAACACCTAACACTTTTCATTGGTTATCTTACTCTGTTTTTGACTCACTGTAGTGTGACTTTAACACCCAATACTCTAATCAGACTGCTCACATAGTGATGACCTAGATGTCATGAAATCCAGTATAGTTTTCATCTGACTTTTTCTGTCAATAGCTCTCTATCCTGCTTCTTCTCTCCTCACTCCTAATACACTTTTGCCTCATGAGCTCCTATAACAACAATATGTTTTTGGATTTTGCTGTGTTTT
>NW_007211656.1:0-574 GCF_000164805.1 Carlito syrichta | reverse complement strand
TTTCTTCACCCTAGTTTTATCCTGTTTTTTGCTTGTTTGTTTGGTTGGGTTTTTTTTTTTTAAGAGATCCCCAGTAAATTACTCAAATAAGAATCTCCATGCTAGCTTCTGTGTTTCTCTTTCTAAGAGAACCCAGGAAAAGACATTCACCATCAGATCATATATTTAGAAATATGCATATGTGTTAATCAAAATACGTTGATATCTCTTGTGCTCTCCACTTGCCCACTTACTAACTACTGCAAGCAAGATGCATGCCTGCCTGTGGTCCAAGCTACTCGGGAGGCTGAGGTAGGAAGATCACTTGAGCCCAGAAGGTCGAGACTGCAGTATGCTATGATCGCACCACTGCACTCTAGCCTGGATGACAGAGCAAGACTCTATCTAAATAAAATTAAATTAAATTAAATTAAAAAAATAAAATATTCTTTGTCATGTTCTTCCTTATATTGTAGTATTTGCCTAGGCCTTTGCATAATACTATGAGCACAGTAAGCTTTCGATAAACACTTCTGAATGTAAAGGCAGGAACTAGCTAGTCATACATGGAATTCTTATTTTTAAATTTTATTTT
>NW_007211655.1:0-300 GCF_000164805.1 Carlito syrichta | reverse complement strand
TATGATCGCACCACTGCACTCTAGCCTGGATGACAGAGCAAGACTCTATCTAAATAAAATAAAATTAAATTAAATTAAAAAAATAAAATATTCTTTGTCATGTTCTTCCTTATATTGTAGTATTTGCCTAGGCCTTTGCATAATACTATGAGCACAGTAAGCTTTCGATAAACACTTCTGAATGTAAAGGCAGGAACTAGCTAGTCATACATGGAATTCTTATTTTTAAATTTTATTTTATTTTTTTTTTGCAAAGCATCAACTTTATAACAGTTCTGAGCTATGTTCTCCATAAATGAA
>NW_007211654.1:0-794 GCF_000164805.1 Carlito syrichta | reverse complement strand
TATACTTGTTGTCATCTCCTCATGACTTTAGGCTTCCATAAGTGCTCCTCCACAAAAAACTCTGTCATGCAGCTCTTTCAGCTATAATTCATTCTTATTATACTGGATTCCTTTTGGCATGGTGGTTAGGTGAGGTGAAGAGAAAGCATTCTGCAAATCTTCTGATTAAATCTCTTTTAGTGAGTCTTTTTCTCAGGCCTGTGACCTTCACATGTATTTCTTTAGAGATATAACTCCCCCCCCCACACACACACACCTCCTCTCTTCTTTGATTGCAAGAAATCTGTTTTCTTGAACTCATGACCCCTGTTAATGATTTCTTCTTCTTTTTTTCTTTAAGTGACACAGGAAACCTGGAAGTAATTGGAATAGGAGACATTTTTTTCTTCAACCAGGATAGAAATATGGCAAATCATTTTCCCCTGGTGTATAAGCCTTTGATATAAAGAAGTCTCTGATTACATTTCACAATAATTATGTTTCCCTCCCCTGCCAGTCTACATTCAACATCTAGCAATTCTTCACAATTATCATGAACATGTTCCTACCAACTTATACTTCCAGTGTCTTTGGCCATGGTAATCTAATGTTTCTCTGAATATGCCTATCTGTTCCGTTTTCAGGGTGATAGTTCACAATGCAAGCTCAGTCCTCTCATGAGTTCAAAAAAAGTCCTAGATTTTCTATTTGTCCACTTTTTTTCTTTAAGAATGGGAAGAAAAACTTTCAAACTCTATATGCTGAATATAAAGCCAAAATCAGTATCCCTTTATTAAAGGTAACATGTGTTATTT
>NW_007211653.1:0-1401 GCF_000164805.1 Carlito syrichta | reverse complement strand
CCCCCCCCCACACACACACACCTCCTCTCTTCTTTGATTGCAAGAAATCTGTTTTCTTGAACTCATGACCCCTGTTAATGATTTCTTCTTCTTTTTTTCTTTAAGTGACACAGGAAACCTGGAAGTAATTGGAATAGGAGACATTTTTTTCTTCAACCAGGATAGAAATATGGCAAATCATTTTCCCCTGGTGTATAAACCTTTGATATAAAGAAGTCTCTGATTACATTTCACAATAATTATGTTTCCCTCCCCTGCCAGTCTACATTCAACATCTAGCAATTCTTCACAATTATCATGAACATGTTCCTACCAACTTATACTTCCAGTGTCTTCGGCCATGGTAATCTAATGTTTCTCTGAATATGCCTATCTGTTCCGTTTTCAGGGTGATAGTTCACAATGCAAGCTCAGTCCTCTCATGAGTTCAAAAAAAGTCCTAGATTTTCTATTTGTCCACTTTTTTTCTTTAAGAATGGGAAGAAAAACTTTCAAACTCTATATGCTGAATATAAAGCCAAAATCAGTATCCCTTTATTAAAGGTAACATGTGTTATTTATGTCTCCTGGCAAGAGAAGATAATGAGTGTGGAATTCCTTTGTCATAGTGGATTGCGTTCCAAATATTTGTTTTAAAATAAGATTCAAAATTAGAATATATTTTATATGGACATAAGTGGAAATCATAACAAAAAATAGTAATTATTACTTATATTTTTGTGTCAAGAAAGAACTCCCCTTCTTGACAAACTTTAGAGTTAAGTTTGATGTCAGGTACTTTAGTCCAAATGAATTTTGCCTGTTACTATTTGATTTACACTACTTAAACATTACTGAAAAAGTTGGCAAAAGCCAACATTTTAATGTTCTTTTGTTATGTCAATGATTTAGTGATGTAAGTTAGTTGAAAATCAGAAACGGCTTCAAATATATAGCCCCACAAACCTCTGGCTGTTAAAGGATCTCACTATAAATTCTCTGGGTATATGCTGCATTCCCCTATAGGCCTGTCTGATGTAATTACATATTCAAAGTTAATTAACCATGGAAAACCTATTTGGGAAGGAAAAAAAGGCATGTTGCAAGAGAGTGAGACAACAGTTAAGAATTGAAAATTACAAACCTGGAATTCCTAATTCCCCATAAAATCCTAGATAATCATTAAGATTGCACAGATGTTTTTAAATGTTAATAGAAGTTGATACAAACAGCATTTTTGTTAGGTACAGAATAAAATTCTCTTATCTTAAATGCTCGAGCTGGAAAATATGTACATTCAAGTACTTGGTTAGAAAATTGGGAAAATTTTACTCATTTCCAATGTCTTCTAATTACACATAAAACCAAGATTTAAGCAATAATATGATTCCAGGAAACATTTACTATCTGAGAAAGAATTCA
>NW_007211652.1:0-760 GCF_000164805.1 Carlito syrichta | reverse complement strand
AACTTTAGAGTTAAGTTTGATGTCAGGTACTTTAGTCCAAATGAATTTTGCCTGTTACTATTTGATTTACACTACTTAAACATTACTGAAAAAGTTGGCAAAAGCCAACATTTTAATGTTCTTTTGTTATGTCAATGATTTAGTGATGTAAGTTAGTTGAAAATCAGAAACGGCTTCAAATATATAGCCCCACAAACCTCTGGCTGTTAAAGGATCTCACTATAAATTCTCTGGGTATATGCTGCATTCCCCTATAGGCCTGTCTGATGTAATTACATATTCAAAGTTAATTAACCATGGAAAACCTATTTGGGAAGGAAAAAAAGGCATGTTGCAAGAGAGTGAGACAACAGTTAAGAATTGAAAATTACAAACCTGGAATTCCTAATTCCCCATAAAATCCTAGATAATCATTAAGATTGCACAGATGTTTTTAAATGTTAATAGAAGTTGATACAAACAGCATTTTTGTTAGGTACAGAATAAAATTCTCTTATCTTAAATGCTCGAGCTGGAAAATATGTACATTCAAGTACTTGGTTAGAAAATTGGGAAAATTTTACTCATTTCCAATGTCTTCTAATTACACATAAAACCAAGATTTAAGCAATAATATGATTCCAGGAAACATTTACTATCTGAGAAAGAATTCATGTTGTTTCAAATAATTAAATAGATGTAATAACTTCTTTTAAATAACACATACACACAGACGTACACACACACTCAGAAATGTTTATAACGTACTGCAATAAGTCAT
>NW_007211651.1:0-766 GCF_000164805.1 Carlito syrichta | reverse complement strand
GGCCTGTCTGATGTAATTACATATTCAAAGTTAATTAACCATGGAAAACTATTTGGGAAGGAAAAAAAGGCATGTTGCAAGAGAGTGAGACAACAGTTAAGAATTGAAAATTACAAACCTGGAATTCCTAATTCCCCATAAAATCCTAGATAATCATTAAGATTGCACAGATGTTTTTAAATGTTAATAGAAGTTGATACAAACAGCATTTTTGTTAGGTACAGAATAAAATTCTCTTATCTTAAATGCTCGAGCTGGAAAATATGTACATTCAAGTACTTGGTTAGAAAATTGGGAAAATTTTACTCATTTCCAATGTCTTCTAATTACACATAAAACCAAGATTTAAGCAATAATATGATTCCAGGAAACATTTACTATCTGAGAAAGAATTCATGTTGTTTCAAATAATTAAATAGATGTAATAACTTCTTTTAAATAACACATACACACAGACGTACACACACACTCAGAAATGTTTAATAACGTACTGCAATAAGTCATGGTAGATAATTTGTTTCTGGTAATGGAGCAAAATATTTTTAAAGATAGTTCTTAAAATATGACAACATTTTAGCCAGAAACTCCATAAGCCATGTTCCCTCTATTCTTTTCACATAGGAGACACACTTTTCCCCAATTAATTGCAGCAAGAATATTTGCAGAACTGACATATTTAAATGTCCTAAACTGTTTAAAAACTAATCGTTGCATGAGTACATGATTATAAATACTAGTAAAGAAAAAGATAAGGACAAATATGTAT
>NW_007211650.1:0-1333 GCF_000164805.1 Carlito syrichta | reverse complement strand
TGCTTTCATTCACAGAATCTTTGCAGAAAAACTCAGTGATGTTAGTTAATGTGGAACAGAGCTCAGAGAAATTAAATAATTTGCCCCGTCTGGTTTGTTCACACAGCTAGCAAGCCAAGGAGATGCCGTCACCCTGGGGTGCAGCAAAATGACTTAGAGGGTTACTTTCTCTAGCTCTATTAGGTTTCCTCTCACCCTGCCCACGATGGACTCGACTCTCTTGCTCTTTCCACTGTTCCACCCCCTATATTTAGGCAGCTGCCACAATACCACAGGTCTGAGGTCCTAGCAGTTGTTACTAACATTCACTACGTTGAGCTGAAATGGAGAGAACTCTGTCCAGGGTTCAGCCCCCTATTCCTTCCTCTGTTTGCAGAGGAGGCACTCTGCTGCCAAGATGAAGAGTGCAGGCTTAGTGTCCCACGGCCTCCTGAGTTACAGCTCCATCACCGGCGACTTGTCCAAGGCCCAGTTCTAACGTCCCCTGGAAAACGTTCCCAGTCCTCAGAGCCTCCATTATCCCATTTTATAGTAATTGCAATTTCAACAAAGAATAGCCAACATTAAATAAACTATTTTGCCTCATAGGTACTAACATGTTAACTCCCTTCAACAGGAGTGGTGAGATAGCATATCTATACCGTTATCTTCTACAGATGGGGACTCTGAGAAATTAAGTAACTCACCCCAGGTAAGTGGCAGAGCCAAGATTTGAGCCCAAGCAAATGGGCTTTGCCATTGCACTCTAGCATTGAGTTTGCCATAACTGTATCTGTCTGTGTCCGTGCCTCCTCCCAAAAGACTGAGAATTCCTTGGGGACTGAGACTGTGCCTTGCTACCATCTAGGACTATTCCTGGCACACATGTAAGCTTGTCCTAATGAACCTTGGCTGAAATCATGAGACAGCCACTCTCATCACCTACTTTGAATCAGGCCCAAACATCTGCCTTTTCCAGATGTAGCCCACTGTCATCTGTCAGCCCAGCTATCACAGCTCACCCCATCTCCAGCAATGGAGGAGAGCAGAAAATGCTCACATCCTGGCATCACAGGAAGGACCTGAGTAAAAGGTGCATTAATGGGGGCAAAAACAAGTCAGTAGAGTGATTAATTTGGCCTCTCCTTCAATATTCTGTTTATACAAGTTGATTATATAGCACTTAATTACTAATTTGCCCTACTTAAACCAAGAGTGCTTTTAATTTTTAATGAGATAAGGGAAGAAGATGCCTTTACTCAGTACGGAGCAGCTATTTTATTTCCTTCTCTTGTTTAGCCCAGCAGATTAATAACATTTCTAAGGAAATGCAGCCCTCTCATGAATTCTTTCT
>NW_007211649.1:0-691 GCF_000164805.1 Carlito syrichta | reverse complement strand
TGCCTCTTAAGAAATGACACAAAAGATCCAGGCTTGGTGGCTCAGCCTGTAATCCCGCGCCTTTGGGGGGCTGAGGAGAGTGGATTGCCTGAGCCCGCGGGTTCGAGATCTGCCTGGCCAGCGAGACCTCTTCTCTACAATAAATAAAAAAAATCAGCTGGGCGTGGTAGCGCCATGCCTGTAATTCCGGCTACTCGGAAGACCGAGGCAGAAGGATCACCGGAGCCCAGCAGGCGAGGTTGCGGTGGCCGGGAGTGGCCACTGCACTCTAGTCTGGGCGACACAGTGAGACTCCAACTCAAAAAAAAAAAAAAAGAAATGACAGAAAGTTAATGACATCTATAGGGGGCCTGAAGGAAGAAGAAAGTAAAAAGCCATTTCATATTGCTGTCTCTTTGCCATACGGTGGGGTTTTCTCTCACTCCGACTTGAAACTACTTGTTTTCTTAGAACCTTTCCACTGTCTGTGCTTAGAAAATATAAGCCTGGTGATATTCCGTAAGTTTATTTTTTCCAGTTTCTTACTTTTCCAGGACATTGGAGCCTACAGAAGTGCTATGGGATACTCTAAACTTCTAATTATAATTATATGTTTTCCAGGATATTCAGAATTGTAGAGGATCATTTTGTATTGCACTGATGCTGGGGACAGAGGGTGACTGAGGAGAAAGGTCGCAGTGGTCAAGACCTC
>NW_007211648.1:0-790 GCF_000164805.1 Carlito syrichta | reverse complement strand
TGTCTTGTGTCTATAAGAAAGATTAGGAGCACTAAGAAAGAAAAATCTCATCTGTGACAGAATTTTAAAAGTCACTAAGATGAGGAAGACATACGGCAGGCACAATGAAAACAGAGCAGGAGTGAGGCAAACACAAAAATCAAGCTTTTAATTTTTATTTTTCTTCCCCAAACAATGTCAGTGACCCAGGTTTCAACTGATTGGTTCCAATCCCGTCAACTGTTTTCTCCTCTGGGTAAATTACTTAAACTCTCTGCATCTCAGTTTCTCTCTTCTTTAAAATGGGGTAATGACATCATCTTACAGGGTTTTTGCAAAAGTTGTTGATGATACATGTACAGCATCTACCATGGTGCCTGGCACATTTGGTCCCTGAAAATTGGTACCTATTATCAATCACAATACCAGCTGGTAAATGAGTTGCTTCAGTAAGAAAACAAATGATCAGAAAACCAGTTAAATGACACTGAGGATCTAAAGCTTTGTTATAGGATTTAATTTTTCTTTTTTTTTTTTTAGTTGGAGTCTCACTCTATCGCTCAGACTGGAGTGCAGTGGCCACTCCCGGCCACCGCAGCCTCGACCTGCTGGGCTCAGGTGATCCTTCTGCCTCAGTCTTCCAAGTAGCCGGAATTACAGGCATGCGCTACCACGCCTGGCTGATTTTTTTGATTTATTGTAGAGATGAGGTCTCGCTGCCCAGGTGGGTATCAAACCCGCGGGCTCAGGCAATCCACTCACCTCAGCCTCCCAATGGCGCGGGATTACAGGCTGAGCCACCGAGCTTGGG
>NW_007211647.1:0-1927 GCF_000164805.1 Carlito syrichta | reverse complement strand
CTATCCTGGGGCCTCATGAGAACCAAAACTTCTATATCATTTTAGGAGCAAAAACCTCTCTGCTCAATATTCAGAAGAGGATTTTAGCTATATGTTGTGGATTCTTCTCAGATCACCAACATCAATTGAAAACAAGAAAAAGAGAATTGGAGACAGAAAGCACCTCAAATCCTATCTCTGCAAAAAAGCGAGAAAAAGAACTGCTTTCTGTATGCACCTGGACAACAAATCTTGGTGGCTAAAAAGTCTCATTCTGAGTACATGAGTAGAAATTAATTGCACACAAGCAAAAGAACATATAAAAAATATAGACTGAAGAATTTTACAAAGATAAATTGGTAGTAGCTCTCATAGAGTGATACAATATTACTGACAAATCCATGTTCACCTTTTAATAAGTGTAGTGTTAAATGTGTTTGATATGCTGAAGCACCCACCAAGTACCCAGACTGGCATATAGCAGGCATTCAATAAATACTGGTAGAGAAAGAAGATAATTTTATAACTACTCATATTCATGAATCCTTTGACATATTAACATAGAAAATTAAGTTCACTTGAGACAGGGATTATTATGTTTTGCTCATTTTAACAAATATAAACCAAAATACTACAAATGGTAAGTCATTCAACAAATATTTAGGGGACAGAATATGAACCTTCTGAAGATTTTAAAGACCTATAAATTACCTATCTTTTGTCAGTTTAGGAAGTTAAGAAAAAAATGTTTTGATATTGCTCAACCTAGGTGATCAGAAACAACTGTCCACAGAATTCTGTCAGAGGCCCAGAATGGAATATTTGGGAACATAAAAGTGATTTATCCATTATTGTCCAGACAATAGTCCTTCAAGCTAATTTTTAAATGCTATTTTTATTTTCATACAGCTCAAAAAAGTAAATGGCGTAGAGTAAAACAAAATGTAATTTCTAAAGAAGTTATGAAGATCTTGTACAAAGAAAAAAAAAGGAAAAATAATGACCTCATTTTCTTTCCCCCTTTTTCTGTTCCTTTCCTCTTCTGCTCTCTTACCAGATTAATGTCAATAATTCTACATTCCATCTCAAACAATATATGAATAGATAGAAGATTAGCTTTACAGAGAAACAGCTGTAAATAACTATAATCTAGTTAGTAGGATTCCTTTATGGCTTGAAAGGTTATAACAACAGGAATCCTAAACTTTCTTGATCAAAACTTTAATTCCCTCCTATAGGGAAACAACAGGACATCGTCTAAAGTTCAACAACAAGGTCATGTGTACAGCATTTATATATATGAACGAGTAATAAAGAACCAGGATAAAGAATTTTAATCCTATAAAATTCAGGTACACAGAGAACCAAGGGTCTCATAACTAAATATTTTCTGAGAAAAAGTAAGCACTCTGTCCTAAGAGTGACCGTCTCTCTCCCCAAAAAATATAGCATCCTAAGAGAATGTTTAAATAAGTTTGGCTAAATTTAAAGCAACTCAAAGCAAAATGGGAATAATTTATTCAGCAAAATATTCTGGTTCAGATTGAAGTACTAAAAAAGGAAAACATGAAAATAGCAGGTTTAACAGAACATTAATAATTTGGATATAAAAATATTAATTGTGTACTGCTATGTACCAGGCATTTGGCAAGACAGCAGAATAAGACACATATACTTTCCCCATTCTTTCATGTGAATTTGCTTCTTCCACCATCTTCCCAGTAAATGACAGTTTTGATGCAAATGCTTCTTACTGGGTAAGAACAGAAGAAGGATTCTGAAGAACTGGACCCATCTCCTAGGAGCACCTGCATGGGTCACACTATGTCTGGGAGAGAAAAAACAGAGTGTACAAAAGGGAGAAAAAGAGTCTGTGTAATGGGACATCGGCACTGCCATGGAAAATTGGTTTGGATCTCAGAAGATACACACGAAAACTGCTGATTTA
>NW_007211646.1:0-1271 GCF_000164805.1 Carlito syrichta | reverse complement strand
GACAGAGTGAGACTCCAACTCAAAAAAGAAAAAAAAAAAAAGAGGGGTAGAATGTGGGTGGCAGAAGTTGGGCATGTGCATGAAATGTTTTAAGTTCCCTACATGATTCTGCTATGCCCAGTAGGTCAAAACTACTCGCCTATTCAAATCATAGTAGTCCACTCAGTGGCTCATTGTCTCACTTTCTCGGTCGACTAATTTCATGAAGTGCTTAATTGTGGGATGTTTTCATAGGTCCACTGGCACCTAAATGGGTTCAGACTTTGTTTAATGTCTCCCAGTCTGCAAATGGTTATCTCCTTCCTACTCATGGGCACCTGCAAACCAGCAGCCTAATGAGAGTGACCCAAACTAGTTAAACTAGTTGAGTCTCCGTAACTATTTGCCTTTGATCAAATAGGGCAGCAAAGAAAAGGGCCAGCGGTTCCACTGGGAGGAAAGCCATGTGGGACAAATTAGGTGCCGCTGTAAGATTTAAAAGCTGGGGTGGGGGGAAGAGAGCTAACTAGAGGCAGCTGTTAGGATGTGGTTTCTGTGTTTATATTCTTCTCCTTCCCCCCTAAAGCCTCTTATGGGTATTAGGAAGCAAAGCATATGTATGACCCAGCAGACAGAATCAGCTCTCTTGACTGTACATGAAACAAGGGACTGTAACTCAGCACATTAGAGACAAAAGTTACCTGCCAGGAGAATGAGGTAAACCATTATTTGATATTTGTTTGAACTCTTCTTTTATCTAAAGACACTAATACTGCAGAAAGTTGCAGTTAGTAGATAGTAGTCATGATAACAGATAGAAACGCTATAAGGGCAATAAACCTGAGCTAACTGGAGATTTAAGGCTGACCTACCAGTTTGCAAATGGTACATCCTGTTGCCCTGGTGACCTTTACCCCCATGCCCGTATGCATTCCTTCCCCCAACCCCCCAATTCCACCTTCAAGCTTTTAGTCCAAGATTTCAATATGGCTCATTGCCAGCACCTTTCTCCTTTTTGGGTGCAAAAGTGATTCCTTGATCCATACATATTTCGAGGGGCTTTAACTGAGAATTAAAGTCACATACTATTTTAAATAACACAGAGATTGTATTGTTCTTACAAGAACTTCCCTTTTGCCTGCCTGCCCTGACCTCTCTTCCTTTCAATATTGTCCTCAATAACGGGCTTTCTTCCTTCCTTGTAAAGCCCATTCGGAGCACTGAGAGGAAGCAGGGAGAAGGCAAGTATTTTTATTTCTCTTGGCACTGAATAAAATGGTTTTCTAGAGGAT
>NW_007211645.1:0-750 GCF_000164805.1 Carlito syrichta | reverse complement strand
CCCTGACCTCTCTTCCTTTCATATTGTCCTCAATAACGGGCTTTCTTCCTTCCTTGTAAAGCCCATTCGGAGCACTGAGAGGAAGCAGGGAGAAGGCAAGTATTTTTATTTCTCTTGGCACTGAATAAAATGGTTTTCTAGAGGATGGAGTATCACTCTCATTTTAATAAAACTCCTGTTTCCTGTATAATATCACTCAGGTCACTTCAAGGTGAGAAGGTGATCAAAAACAGGCACAGCAAGGACTACACTTGTGAGTAGTACTCCACAGGGTTCATATGCTCCAATGCAGCAGGACAACCAAGCCCAATCCTCCAGCTACTCAAATACAGCAAATCTAACAGTTCCATGTGCTCAGAAAAATAGGTGTTGCAAATACCTAATGCAATGAAGCCACTTTTTTACTTAAAAAAAAAAAAAAAAAGCCTTTCCCAAACTCTGGTATTATCACCTGTAACATAATGAACGTTGAAATTGATTTTCTCCAGCTCGTATGATTTGCTTACATATAAAGCCTTAACACAAAGTAAAAACAGATTAGAATAGCGGTGGCCTTAACTCTTAAAATGGCTTCTCTCTTCCCACTGGGTGAATAAGCAAATGAACTCGCTTGATTCACGTAGGGAAACTTAATTCCTCCCCACTCCCATCATCCATCAATTCATATACTCGTTTTGTTGCTTTGGTTTTTGATGCTTGAGCTCCCGCTACTCTACTCCAATCACAAACACACTGCACACACACGCACGC
>NW_007211644.1:0-781 GCF_000164805.1 Carlito syrichta | reverse complement strand
CAAAATATGCGGATAGGATTCTGAACTATCCACAGTTCAGGTATCCATTGGGGGTCTTAGAATATATCCCCTGTGGATAAAGGAGGACTATTGTACATTACTGAGCTGTATTTTTTTACAGCTTGAAAATTACTATTCAACGTAATTCCAGGAAGTATACTGAAAGTTTTCTATGACTTTTTGTACATCATAAAGGTTAAGGACATAAGTATATAATGGATGAAGTGTTTCCTTCTCAAAGATACAAAGAGAGGTCTGGATGACCCCAGTTTGAGGCCTAAAGTATCAGGCAACAACGTGCCCCAAAGAAAGCCCTCATAACGTAATGCAGTTAATTACCCAGTCCAAGTCTCAGCATACTTTATGCCTGTTTTACTTGGTAAGAACTAGTCCTCATTGAACATTGCCCAAAGACAGGTTAGTAGTAATGATCAAGAACAGATTGTTTCAGTAGTTAGTAAATTCCAGGAGTGGTGGGAATGGTGACACCCAATTCTCTGGCAGCAGGATGTCCTTAATATAAAAGACTTCTGAATTATCTAGTATTAAAAATATCATAATGATTGAATGAAGGATGCTAGAGAACTTCAGTAAATGAACAGGTTCCTATTTATTCTGAATGATGTAGGCATCATCAGCCTGAAGGCAGGGGGCCTGGAGCAGATCTCTTCAGGTACAAGATTCTGTGAAGTTTGATTTGCTGAGGCACTAACACTCCTAGAAGATTGGCTGAATGCCAATTCCACTTTCCTTATGTGTGCATTTAAATAGTACTTGCTGG
>NW_007211643.1:0-1027 GCF_000164805.1 Carlito syrichta | reverse complement strand
GTATATTATAGTTCTATTTTATTATTAGTTATTACTGTTAATCTCTTACTGTGCCTAATTTATAAGTTAATCTTTATCATAAGTATGCATGTATAGGAAAAAAGCATAGAATATGTGGATAGGGTTCTGAACTATCCACAAAATATGCGGATAGGATTCTGAACTATCCACAGTTTCAGGTATCCATTGGGGGTCTTAGAATATATCCCCTGTGGATAAAGGGGGACTATTGTACCTTACTGAGCTGTATTTTTTTACAGCTTGAAAATTACTATTCAACGTAATTCCAGGAAGTATACTGAAAGTTTTCTATGACTTTTTGTACATCATAAAGGTTAAGGACATAAGTATATAATGGATGAAGTGTTTCCTTCTCAAAGATACAAAGAGAGGTCTGGATGACCCCAGTTTGAGGCCTAAAGTATCAGGCAACAACGTGCCCCAAAGAAAGCCCTCATAACGTAATGCAGTTAATTACCCAGTCCAAGTCTCAGCATACTTTATGCCTGTTTTACTTGGTAAGAACTAGTCCTCATTGAACATTGCCCAAAGACAGGTTAGTAGTAATGATCAAGAACAGATTGTTTCAGTAGTTAGTAAATTCCAGGAGTGGTGGGAATGGTGACACCCAATTCTCTGGCAGCAGGATGTCCTTAATATAAAAGACTTCTGAATTATCTAGTATTAAAAATATCATAATGATTGAATGAAGGATGCTAGAGAACTTCAGTAAATGAACAGGTTCCTATTTATTCTGAATGATGTAGGCATCATCAGCCTGAAGGCAGGGGGCCTGGAGCAGATCTCTTCAGGTACAAGATTCTGTGAAGTTTGATTTGCTGAGGCACTAACACTCCTAGAAGATTGGCTGAATGCCAATTCCACTTTCCTTATGTGTGCATTTAAATAGTACTTGCTGGTGCCAATTTATTCTCAGCTCTGTGGGCCTGCCCATGTATATGTCACATAGACAGGAACATTACTTATATTTGATGCAAGGGTCCCAGCCTAAGGGTGCTCACAGTTT
>NW_007211642.1:0-786 GCF_000164805.1 Carlito syrichta | reverse complement strand
TCCTCTCACTCAGAATCATCCTCACAGACACACTCAGAATGATGTCTAACCAAATATCTAGGTATACACTGGCCCAGTCATATTGACACACAACATTAACTATCATACCACTGATTTCCGTGTTGTCTATCTGGGTCAACATTACTGCTCCCTGATACTCTGGCTTTCCCTCCTCAGTTGACTTCCCCAGCATTTACCAAGCCCAACTGGAGTAGATACTGCTGACTTTCCCTCCAGCTCTGGGAGTGACTGTGCCATTTCAACAGCCTTAGCAATTGTGGCCTGCTATCCAACTTACCTGAAAACAATTTTAAGATTTTTTTTTTTTTTGAGTTGGAGTCTCACTTGGTCGCCCAGACTGGAGTGCAGTGGCCGCTCCCGGTCACCGCAGCCTCGCCTGCTGGTCTCCAGCGATCCTTCCGCCTCAGCCTTCCGAGTAACTGGAATTACAGGCACGCACTACCACGCCCGGCTGATTTTTTTATTTATTGTAAAGATGAGGTCTCGTTGGCCAGGCGGGTCTCGAACCCGCGGGCTCAGGCAATCCACTCACCTCAGCCTCCCAAAGGCGCAGGATTACAGGCTGAGCCACCAAGCCCAGCTAAGAATTTTTAAATAAATGCTTAAAGGTATGGCTAGGGAAGGGCAAGTGGATGATTCAAGGGATTTAATCATGTTCTTCTTTTAATATAAATCACTTTAATTAAACCTTCTTTTCATATCTCCTCTAGGGAATATTCTTCATTTCTTTCCTGCACATACTCCGTACCTCTAATCCATACAGTT
>NW_007211641.1:0-756 GCF_000164805.1 Carlito syrichta | reverse complement strand
ATCACAGATCTACAGGTTACTAAACTTCTCTCTGTCTTAGTATCCTCATCTATAAAATAGAAACAATGATAGTACCAATCCCAAAGAGTTGAAAGGATTCCATGCATTAATCCCCATAGAGTACTTAGAACAGTGCCTGAAATATAGGTTTCATTCAATGAATGTTAGTTCTCATTATTTCTTCCCAAACGAAGCCCAGACTCCTCCCACGCTTTATCCCTCTTCACCACTGGAATAATCTATGTCACTTTCACCTTTTGCCCAAATCTATTCTCAGCACTTCAGTAAGTGTAATCTTAAAATATAAATCCTATCAAGGTACTCTATTATTTAAATTTTTCCAGTGGTTCCCCTTCACACTTAGAATAAAATCCAAACTTCTTTCCCTGGTTTAAAAAGTCTTACATGATCTGACTCATCTTCCCTCTTAGATCTCCTATCTGACCACTCTCCTCCCCCTTTCTCTGAGTATAGCTATGCTTTCCTGTCTGCTGTTACTGAAATTACATAAACGTGTTCTTGCCTTACAGCCTTTGTACAAGGTATTTCTTCTACCTGGAATAGTCTTCCCATGATATTTCTGTGGCTTGACTCCTTGCCATTTTGCCTCCTTAGAGAAACCTCTGGGCCACCAATTCTGAAAAGGTACTACATACCCATTAGCCTGTTTACATTCTTCATATAGCACTTATTACTATGGTGTAGGTCCTAGTTTGTTTGCTTATTTTTGTTTATGGTCTGTCTCTCCTTATGAGA
>NW_007211640.1:0-473 GCF_000164805.1 Carlito syrichta | reverse complement strand
CCACTCACCTCAGCCTCCCAAAGGCGTGGGATTACAGGCTGAGCCGCCGAGCCCGGTTTAAGTGAGTTTCATTCGTGGTGCACTTCTCTTTACATACATTTGGAAGTATGTCAGTTTATTTATATGCATCTTGCCTTTTTACAGAAACAAAACAGATTTAAGGGAGTTTGTTAGAAATGTGATGATGTTAGGATGCTGTGACTCAACATGCTGCTTCAACTGCCGGGTGATCTGAATAGACTGTACATTATTTATGTCAATAATCTCCTCTCCACAGGCACTGATATCTGCCTATTGTGCAGTTTGCAGCATTCCATGCCAAAGCTTTTGTATTTATTACTTCAGTTCTGCCTCTGTTGTTTGGGAAATAATCTCTCCAGTCCTCCACATGTAAGCTAATTTAGATCGTAGGGTGAAAAACCTATTGAGTGTTTGGCAACTTTTCCGTCAAAGTCATATTAATCACAGTTACC
>NW_007211639.1:0-816 GCF_000164805.1 Carlito syrichta | reverse complement strand
CAAGGGGTTTCAGAACCAGCCTGGGCAACATAGTAAGATCTTATCTCTATTAAAAAAATAAACATAAAAAATTAACAGAGCACAATGGCATGCACCTGCAGTCCCGGCTACTTGGGAGACAGAGACAGAAGGACCACCTGAGATCAGGAGGTTGAGGTTGCAGTGAGCTGTGATCACGCCACTGTGCTTCAGTCAGGGCAACAGAGTGAGAATCTGAGTTACAAAAAAATACACAAATTTGCCTGTTTCTTTGCATTTTTATTTCCAAAGTCTCCCATGTCATGTAAAACTTAAATAAATTGTATGCTTTTCTCTTGTTAATCTTTCTTTTGTTATAGGAGCCTCCGCCATGAACCTAAGTTAAGGAGAGGAAAGATATTTCCTTTTCCTTATACTCTTAATTCTTCCCTTTGAAAACATAGATAATAACCTGAATATTCCCTGACCCAATTAAATTCAAGTGTTGAAAGAAACCTTCCCTAACCCCATTGTGCCTTTTACCTCACGTTATTGCCACTGTTGTAGCTCCACCATCATATGTTAAGCTATTTGGGCAGGATCCTATCAGTTTTCTCCATGGCAGCATTTCTCAGCACAGAGCTCAGAACATAGTAAATATTTACACTATTTCTTAGATGAATAAATACCTCTCATTTATGGAATTGAGGCAAGAAAGTAGGAGTCACACTAGTTTCTCTTTCTTATTCTTTTTTCCATCATTATTTAGTTTCATTTCCCAGATGGACATAACATTAAAACAAACTTATCCATGCCCTGCTGAATGAGGCAGGTTGGAATGCTCTGAATTAACGAGTA